>NC_045738.1:3473936-3486677 GCF_008692095.1 Etheostoma spectabile | reverse complement strand
GTAGTGTTTGAGACTCGCTATACTCTGGTGGTAACTCTATTCACATCAACAATACATACAAATAACGTTAGTCTGGACAAGAGAACCATATAGAAGAATTTTGAAACTTAATTTGCCATTCAAAAGACCCTTTTATTTATTCATGTCTGCTCAAGGAGGTCTGTTTCTGTTAGCCACCATCTTCTTTTTAAGATTATTTTTTGGGGGGTATTTTAGCTGTTATTTGTATAGGAAAGCTGAAGACATGAAAGGGGAAAGAGAGTGGGAATGACATGCAGCAAAGGGCCACAGGTCAGAGTCAAACCCACAGCCGCTGCGTTGAGGAGAAAACCCCTATTTGTGGACGCACGGTCTATCAGATGAGCTACCCAGGCACCCATTATGGCATTAATTTTAACAGCCCTAGTTTTTCCACAATTGTTTCATCATAACTAATACCCAGACATTCCCAAAAAAATATCAATATTGCTAAGTTAAATTAAGTTACCACCCAGTCAAACTGTATGTGCCTCACAAAGACAAATCAGTCTATTTTAAAACAAAAATACTTTTTTTGCAACAACCTGAGTGCTGAAGGTTTGAAATAAACTGACACACAACAGTGTGACAGCCTGACAGAGTGACACCATGACACCTCTTTCACTTCCCATACCATAGCCACTTGATTGTGTTAGACCAAGAAAACCTAAAAAAAAATGGTCAGACATAGTAATGCAATGACCATAAAGTTGTTAAATTATGAGAGGAGAACTCTACTAAAATATATTTGCATAGTGTACAATATGCAGGGCAAAGATTGAAGGCATTTCCAGGATTTGTCACCTGTTTAGCAGAGCTGGATCACAAAGGAATAAAGTAGAAGGAAATTAAAGTGAGTGAGTGAGTGAGTGAGTGACCCGTGATTAGACCAAGACTGGGTTTGAATATTCTAGGTTAGTTATCCAGAAATCACAACAAGTTAAGGAGAGTGGGGGTAACATAAAATGAAAAGAGAGGGAGGCCATGAGAAGTAGAAATTGAATCCAACTGTGAGCTGTCTGCCGACACGAAGGGATTAGAGCTCTAGGTGTTACCCTGAGAGACGCACGTCACTCTGGCTGATCAGATCTTAATGCTTATTCTGGAATCCACTCGTTGGCCAGATACTTGTGCCTCGTTCCTACTGTAAGGCCAGCTTGACTAGTCAAACTGAAGTTCTACAGGTAACTTTTCAAATACATTTTTTGCATTATTAAGCAACCTTCCTTTGATTCCCAGTCAAAGCCTTACACTCCGTTTCTACCTGTATTGTAAGCACAGTACCCTAAGATCTCACAATGCCTTGTGTAGCTCACTCCTGCTAACTTTATTGTTCATCAGACATGAGAATTTTGTTCTCATATGTGGGTAGGCCAAGGCGAGAAGGGTTAGATTTGCTAACGTTAGCCAACGCATTTATTAAAAATACATTTGAGAAGTAATTTAAGCATTCGATTATTCTTTTTTTTTTTTAACTATTCCAATTATATTCAACATCCATAATTAGTTCCAAGAGCTGTACACTCAATCCTGCAATACAAGCAAGTAGAGGTGGCAATATTAAAACGTGAGGATATTTCCAGTCCAGGTGAAAAGTTTCTTTGCAATACCAATACACAGTGCAGAGCAGAAGCCAGAAGTCAACAGCAAAGCCTACATTTATTTTAAATCATTTCAAACAAAAAAATGTGTCCTAAAATGGTCATAAATCGATACTAGACATCTACTTCCTTGTTTACTGCTGCAAAAGAGCAGAAAAAAGCATTGGTTACCACAAAGAGTGTTTGATGGTTATTCAACTGCCTGTTTCAACTGTCTTTTCAGTTGCTGGAGACATAGTTAGTGACCAAAGGTCTCCGCTACTGCCAGAAAATGTGGACATGCTCATATTCCTGAAACGGTACGTGGTCATATATTAGGCAGAGCAGTGTATAATGCTTGAAAGAAACTATTGGTCTGTCTCTGTTTTGATTGAGAAAGTACTACCTTTGATTATGGTTTGCACTTAAAAATAAAGACTAAAAAAAGTCATCAAATTGTTATTTTTTGCTGTTTTTATTTTTAATTTTTAATTTGAAGAAACTAAAGTAGTTCAGTAAGAAGGTCACACACAGCTTCAATTAAAAGTTAGAAGCTTACGCTGCAGCAATTAGGTCTGAAGAGGTTGGATAGATTTTATAGTCATCAAACTGTACATACAGAGTGTACATATGAAAGGAATTCTTTCCACTGGCTGGCCCGTAAATACTGCTTTAACTAAAAACAAAAGTAAAAAATAAATAAAAACGCTACAGAATGTTATTTTAACATTACAATATGACACTAAAAAACAAAATCGTAAAAGCTTTTTTTATGGTTCTGCAGAGAGGCGAGGCAGGTGTGAGAGAGTGACAGTGATTAGCTTCAGAGCGAGAAGGGACTCCAGACTAGGAAATCTATAGCAGGAGTTAGGGTTAGTAGGGGGAAAGGCATAACTCTCTGTGTGTACTGGCTGCAACTGAGCAAGCCTACTTGAATTCTGCATGTGGCCTCGTTTGATGCACAGACAGCAACTCCAATTAGCTGGCTGAATGGTCAGTGGTGATACAACAACAACAACAACAACTGGTAAGTCATAATACAGTCTCCCTTTTACAGTTTGGTGGCAACAGCGGCGGGTGGATGTTTTTATGTGAGATACCATTTTCTCTAACATTATACATAAATTAGTAGGTACAATGTCAGAAATGCGGGTTGAAACTAAATATGCAGAGACCATGAGGTTCTGGTAGGATTTCATTCATTTATCATTTATTTTGACTCCTGAGATCATTGAGGGACGGCCCTCATTTGCAACGACATTGAGTAATAACAAAACACAGAAGTGGAAACACAATCGTAAGAAAGACAATAAAACTTTCTGAATTGATGACTAAATTTGATAAATAAATTATGATAATATGGATAAGAAAGAAAGTACAATTATGTAAAGAAGGAAAAGTAGAAGTAAAGCAAGTTTGCAAGTTTAAAACTAGATTTCTAAATTGTCCAAAAGGCACAAGTGAGTTGATTTTAAGGAAGTGCTGTAATTTGTTTCAGGAGTCAGGGGCACTAAAGTTAAAAGAATCTTTTCAAGTTTAGGCCGAGGAAACATGAGGCAAAAGCCAGTCAGCAGAGCAAGTCTGATAATGTCCCTTTGAGGGACAGAGAAGTTATGTAAGGTAAGATGGCAGTTGTCCAACAACCTTATAGATAAAAAGATACCAGTGAGTAGCATGTCTCTCTTGGAGGACTACCCAACACTTTCATATAAAATACAATGATGTGTACCATAGACATGACCGGTTATGAATCTCAAGACTCAAGAGTTGAACAGGATGCACGTCTATACATCACCATTTTCATGAATGGGGCCATTCATTAAGGGCAAAATGAAACATCCCCCCCCCATATAAAATAATTCATAGGTATTATTGGCAATTATGCCTGACAGGTTAAGACAGTTGCTGAAACATTTAATCTTTAGATTCATATCATTTAGTATTGTAAGGATGTGGTGAGTAACTATAGAGTTGTTTTACTTCTGCAGTTTGATTGTGATCTCTTAAAACATAGAACATTTCATATCTGCTTCCTCATGCCGTGGATGTTTGCGTTTAACAATGTCATTTGGACTATGCCGGTTGGTACAGAGTTGACAACTTAATGGTCCTGTTTTTGAAATTCCTTCTGCTTCCACCATAACAAGGTGTGCATGCATTTTGTGTGCATTTCCAGGTATACCACTACTGAGAACATTAGCCAAGCTGTACTTGGCTTCAAGTCTTGTAAATCATTTCTGCAAAGTAGATTGGGAAATCCCCTCTATTTACGGATACAGGAGAAAATTCACAGAAACAGTTCTGACATGCCCTTTACAAAAATGCACACACTGTACACTTAACTGGAACGCATATGTGGCTGGACAAGTTTAGGTAATATCATTGCCTATGCATAGAGATTCTGTACTTTGTGCATTAATGCTGTCATGAAGAATCAGGTCACTTTTATCAGATTGTTCTCTCGCTTACAATGAAGGTCATTGTCATAGAAGTAATGATGAGAGTAAAATATGCGTTTGGTACTTACTACCCCAGAGAGGTATATCCTTGCTCTCGGCCTTCATGACAATTGAGGCCATTGTCATCGTGACTGGGATGGCATCAAAGTAAGACGAGTGGGGTGCCAGGGTGAGGATGGGTGCTTCTGCAGGCAATGCCCTTCGCCCTTTCACAGTCATCCAATGGAAACCGCCAGCAAACCACATGACCCGCATGATGATCTTCAGAATTATGTCCACCAGTCTGAAAACAGCATGCATGTGTAAGGGGCACATTTCATTTCAACAGCAAATGGGAATAAAGTTGCCACCACTGATATGTTATGCATGATAGATACATACTTCCAAGCCAATGACATGACACAGTAGTTGTAAGAGTTAATTTCTAGTGTAAAATAATCAGTGAGTAGTGACAAGAGTTAAAACAACACCGACAGCAACAAAAAACACTCAACACTCCGCAAGGCACCTTTCCACTGTATATGTAGAATTAGTATAAGTTAGTTACCCCTATGACTCTTTTCTGTCTCTCCCGCTCCTCTTTTTTCGTGGCCGAGTCACAAGCTAAACTGTCATCAGTCTAGACCAATTGATGTCCAGGATCTTGGATTTGCCAAGAATGCCATTAAACACGGTAGCTGCAACACTAAAATAGATCTAATATTTGCCACTTCCATATGAAAAGTGTTACAACAATTAAGTAGGATTGACACCCTTATAACGTGTCTACATTTTTCACTGTGTTGTTAAATGCTGGTTGCACATTTGACAAGTCATTTTGTGATTGGCAATACTGTGATCGCAATTACAATGTAATGGTATTGCCGATTTAATTCAAGTTAAATGAATGTAGAAGAAATACATAAACAAAAATTTGCAATTTTTTTTTTTAAATAGACATTTTCCTTTGCTCAGCAGTACAAATAAAATAAATAGAATAAGAAAAATTCTAATTAAAATAGTAAATGTTATTCTTTGCCATTATAAACAATGACATTAAATGAATAACTAGAGATTAAGTTACAAAATATGATTGTGCAACCTCTTCTTAAAGTCTGCATGCTCTGAAACCCTCTACACTTCTGAAACTCCATTCACGACACACACACTACTGCCTAAACAGACTGACTGGTCATGTGTTTTGTGCTTGCTTAATTCATTGTATAAATTCAACGCAGATCAATAAATCAGGCATTAGTGAGAGCAAGAATGGCAAGTGCGTTGAATGAGTTGCGTCAGTGTATGAGTGGTGAAGCGAGCGAGGAGAGCAAACAGTGAGTGGTGTCTTAGTGACTTAGTATAGCGGCTGTGTGAGGGAAAAGCGGAAACAGAAGAGCTTCTTAAGACTCGGTGGCTTCATCTGTTGTTGATAGTGTTGGTAAAGTGAAGGGTGTAAAGTGAAGACTGCAGTCCACACAGAGACTAGTGTCACGCACACCTTTTTGATTACTTAAAGGCGCTGAACACCCACACAGGTGTTGATAGTTAAAGTGGCTGGTTGGACCTTTTCAAGGACTGTGTGGGTGTGGGTAGACTGAGTGATTGACATCTTCCTGAGTGCACTGTTAGTGTTGTTGCACCTGTTAGGGCGGGAAAAATGACAACTTTGTCATCCTTATTGGTAGAAAGAATTTGTGACCTAATAAGTTCCCATCAAAGCTCCGGCCCACCTTTAACGTGAAAGGAGTCTAATCAGCCAGAATAACTGAAAACACCTGTGTGGATGTTCAGAAGCTTTACATCGCATATTTTTTGCGGTTATGTAATTGAACAGTGAAATCACGATTTGATTAATCGTGCAGCCCTAGTACGGAGCAAAAAACTGAGAGAGGGGCAAACAACTGAACTAGCAATGCCCAAGAATTTCTCACCATAAAAAAGATAGGTTGTGATTTATTTAACCTAAAACTTGAACTGTGACTCCAGACAACTCAGCAATGACAAGTGTAAAGGTCTACGAGAAAGATTTAGTGTTACTGTTTGAAGTAACGTTCATTAAGTAGCGTTTTTCGAGCTATGTGATGTTCGATTCATAATGGAAACAGCATTATACGACCAGCTGCCCATCGCATTCTACATTTGCCGACGTGATATCTCTTGTAAGAATTGTAGTCTTTCCTAAAATATAAAATTCCCCTTCAAAATGACAGACAGACACACAAATGCATAACAAAGCACCCACCTCCTCCAGAGGCACTGGGGTTCAACGGTGGCCTCTGAGCGCCCTACTGAGGCCAGGAAGGCAAAAGGCCAAGCCAGCAGCATCATGAATGCAGCTATGAGGAGACGGATGGGGAAGAGTGTGACTGTCATGAATGCAATCTGTAAGAGATTGAGGAAGAGAGAAAGAAGGAAAAGTGTTAAAGAAACAGATCCAACAATACACGTTTTTTGACTTCACCCAGTCTTAAAGGAGAACTCTGGTCGATTTCAACACATAGCTCTGTTGTTTGCTGTCAGTAGAGAGAAAAGTGAAACCAATCGGTGCTGCCTACACCGTGGTATCCTCCTGCTAGAGTTAGCACCCAACAGGCTTAAAAAGGGCAAGTTTTTAACTGGTTATAGCCTCTTAACATGTTCAAAATGTCATTACAAGTGCCTAGCCATGGGCAGTGATTCCTTCCAAGGGAACACAGCGACTGACTGCAGTAGAGTTGCAGTTCAAGAGTTATCGCACATAGGTAACTAAGCAACAGTGGGCTCTTGAACTTTTGACTTGCTGCAGCGAGCTGCTCTGCTCTCCTGGCTCCACTGTGGTGTCAGGTTTCAGCCCGTTTCTACATAGTCATTACTAAGGACACAACAACGAGAAATTGTTTTTTTGTGGAAAAAAATCAATTTTTTAATACTGGATTGTATGAGTTTGACAAATCGACAAGTGTTGACTTCACCGGAAAACGGGGAATAAACAGAGGTATGGATTAACAACTTGTATGCCTTTCTGTCACATCTACAGAATTCAGGTTCCCTGTGTTCAATTGGATTGATTCACTGCACATGACTATGCACTTGTAATTACATTTTGATCATGTTTAGATGCTAAAAACATGTTTAAAACTTGCCCTGTTTAAGCCTGTTGGGTGCTAACTCTAGCAGGAGGGTAACACGGTGTAGGCAGCACCGATTGTTTTTGTTTTTCTCTCTACTGACAGCACTCCTAATTTCCAAACAACAGAGCTTTGTGTTGGATTTGACCGGAACTATCCTTTAACTATGAAGCCCCAAATCACCAAATTTACTAAACGTTGACTTTAAAAACAGATGTCAAAAGAGGGAGAAACGTCTTAGTGCATTGGAGAAATAGGGGTCAACATTTAACAACTTACACAACTTGTGCAGTATAATCTAAGTCTTTTTTATCCAATCAAAAGCTCAGTACTTTCTAAACACATGCTTTTTGACTAAAACCTTACTATTTACATCACTTCCGATTGAACAGTCTCCCGATTGCACACTACTGGTCTAGACTTGCACAGACGAGTAGTGCGCCTGCACAAGCTTCCTTACAGTAGCGGATGAGTAGCAGAAGTGTTGTAAATTGTAAGGTTTTATTGAAAACGTGTTTGGGAAGTACTGAGCATACGGCTGAATAAACAAGACATAGATTATACTAAATTGAATGGCACTTTGTACAGGTTTTATATTATTGAGCATTTAGGCATGCAATAAAAGAGTAGAGAATTAAGTTTTCTTCACAAATTTGAAGCAAGTTCTTGTTGACTGATTGATCAACCAATGGTCATTTTGAGCGTGAAGTATTCCTTTATAAAAGAACAATAAAAAAAGCCCATCAGAAAACAATGATGCTTAGTCTTATGAGAAGCAATTAACTATCAGCATCTGGTGTAAAGAAAAAAATCGGTGCATAGTTTAATTCCTAACATATAATGAAGCAGAGAGGCTTTTCCCTTATGTGCCTGTCCTACACAGTACAGAGGGCAGCAGCAGGCCTGCAGCAAGTGCCTCTGATTACAGTGGTCAACAGCAGCTATCCTGCATGAAGAGCTGGGTGTGATAGCTTACATGTACTAGGCAATTTAAATCAGATGGGCCTTCTGACCTCAGGTCACAATATGGCCCTTATGCTGATCGTGCTTCATAGAGCATATGTTCTTCATTCTTGAGGGCTCTGACAAAACCTTGCATTGTTTGAGTCTAACAGTGAGTGTTTGCTTTACAGCTTTTTATGGCTCCCTGATAGCCGCGTTTATCTTCTGTCAATATTTGTCTTGATAGAGGCCACTACTGGTGAGCATGAAGCCGATCGGCATCTTATCCGGGGAGAGTGCTTGTCTGACAGTGTGGTCAGTTTAACTTAGATCAATTGAAGCTTGCTTGTTAAACTACTGACAATAAGAAACAAACAAACAGAGACTAATTGAAGAATAGTTAGTAGTCTTAAAGCTCGGTAAGGGAAAACGTCATAATCACAATTATTTTGGTCAATATTGAAATCCGGATTAATTAATACGAAATTTCCCTTCATACTTTTCCCGTTTTTTTCCCTTTATTCAGAACATCGAGATAAAATAAGAATTTACTTGCAAAAGGTAATGTGCTAAAATTGTAATAACAAGTAAAAATGTGATTGATTGCACAGCCCTATGTTAAATTAAAGGTCCCATGACATGGTGCTCTTTGGATGCTTTTATATAGACCTTAGGGGTCCCCTAATACCATATCTGAAGTGTCTTTCCAAAAAGTCAGCCTTGGTGCAGAATATCATCCCTGTCTAAAGGCAGAGATTGGGCGCTGAGAAAGCAGTTGGTCTTTGGAGGCCCCCCGGTCTGAAGCCGCTGACCTCCAGTCAGCCAGAACAGAGGGTCCGACTGGTTCTGCTCAGAGCTACAGAGTTACCAGCTCTGTGGGCAGGGATCAGGGACCAGGGTTAGTAGTTTAGAAAAGTAGGTGGGTTACACCACCAAACCAAATAACCAGAAACAGACCAATCCCCAAACCGGTTGTGGCCGATGGCCGTCCACCGAGAATCAGGTTCTGTCTGAGGATTCTGCTCCTTAAAGAAAGTTTTTGTTCACCACTGTCATGCTTTTGGGGGTAAATGTTGGGTCTTTGTGAATTATAGAGTGTGGTCTAGATGTACTCTATATGTAAAGTGTCCTGAGATAACTTACTTTATGATTTGACACTACATATATATATATATATATATATATATATATATATACATAATCTACACACAACACACATACAATGTTATATACTATATATATATATATATATATATATATATATATATATATGAATGCATTCAACACACCTGAAAACAGGTCTGTTTTTGTAAGCCGTAGGTTTTAGACATTTTGCCACTTACGTTCCTGCCAAAATGGCGGCATAAACAGTCAAGTCACATGACCCCCGGGCCTTTTCAGAGTGTTTAACATAAGCATGCTCTATGTCCCCAAGTTGATTTCCTGTCGCAGTGTATGTAAATGACATCAACTGACAGGAAGTTGACAAGGGGCTTGGCTGTTGCCTGGCAATGGAATTCCATGTTTTTAGTAGGAACATTTTTCTACATAAACAAATGTTCTTAGGTTTTTATCCATTATTCCCTCTTTTTTATGGAAGTCACTTCTTACATCACTTTATCTGATCAATAATAAAAAAGCAACAAATGTATAGACTGTTATAAGAATGTTTTTGATGAGCTTCCGTAACACCAAATTGGTTATATATTGTTTATTTAATATTGTTGTAAATTGAATTTACACATTTACAGTGTGATGTACGTACTCTAATTGTACATTTTTACAATAAAAATTTAGTTTTCATCCCTCAAAAATAAAAAATAAAATAAAATTAGAAAGGTCTTATAGACTGGAATTGTCTATGGTATATGGCATCACAGCATTCTATAACACATCAAAATAACTAATGGCCAATCAGCTGTGAGTTCCGCTGTGACTTCACATCATATTAATTATATATGTCTACTGGACATAGGTCTATTTTTATACAAACATAAAGTAAACAATTTTGCACAAGAAAAACAATGGTATTTCTTTACTATAATAAAAAAGGAGTTGCTGGGAGTGCTTGAGAGCGATTGTATACTGCACTTGTTAAAAGATTTATTCAGACCCTGAGCATGAGAATGCATGAATGTCACTTAGAATTAAAATAAATGCAAAGCTATAAAAGCAGAGTTTTATTTTCAAGAGTTAGAATACATTTAGGCAATGAACTGAAAGGCATCTTTAAATCCATGCAATAAGGCTTGTCACAGTCTTAAAATAAACGTGAAAACAAAATAAACATTCATCTGGACTGATGCCACTTGGGAATTCTATTGTAGCTACCAAGTTTGATCTACATTGTAACAGTACTGTAAAAAAGGTACACAAGATTAACTGGAGCTTCTTGGTATCAAAATCCCAGGCTAGTCTAAAACAGCAGAACTGTACTCCGTATTGACAGTGTAGCCATGTGTAGGTCTTGCAAACAAAATTCAAGTTAGCAATTGCAGTTGTGAACCAGATGTTACCAGTCTGTTGTTATTATCGCTGCACTGATGAACAAGACCCTTCTAGGTTGAAACCAGAAAATCTTTAACCATTAATATGCAACAAAATGTTAGGAGAGTAGACTCTCTGTGCCTCTGTGTGTGTGTGTGTTTGTTTTAAAATGTCACATTATTTCATTTTAAACATATTGCAATATTCTATGTACAGCTTCGGTGTATCAATACAGTATTGCCAAGGAAAATATTGCAATACTATGTTGTATCGATTTGTATCCGAGTAATTCACCTAATATCATACTGAATGTGTAAAAAAAAAAACATGCCTACTACTAACAATGCGGCATCGCTCCTTCCAAGCAAACCGAGAGGCAGTGATAGGTAGTAGAGCCCAACCAATAAAGGATTTTTAAGGCTGATATCGATACAAATATTTGGTTATTTAATAATCCAATGCGGATTTATATTTAAAAAAATACAGAAACAGTTACAGAACATAAACAGATTTCCCTAGCATTCGTTGTTTGTAGTTGTTTATGAGTTCTCACTAATATATGATAATAATTTGTTTTACTGTCACAACAGAACAGAAGATCAAAATATATTAAAGCTCAGATAAATAAAAGGTATAAAATACAAACTTAAGATATGAAACTTAAAGTTCTTTGAACAAAAATACATTAACAAAAAAAGAATCTGTGTTCATAACGTTGTTGACCGTTTTTTAAATATTAATTTATTAGAATCATTTATTTGTTATTATAAATAATTCTGACGAATGAAAAAATGCCGATACCGATAGATCGGAAAATGCCTAATTTTGGCCCGCGGATATATCGGTCGGCCACTAATAGGTAGGCGTTTAAGGGATTACAGCAGCTACAGATGACCTACAAAGGATCTTTTTTGCTCCTATTTCAGTGTCCATATGTTGTTTACTGCTGTCAGGGTGTAAAGACCATTTCAAACAATATATAAAAAAGTGCATAATGGAAATAGTTATTAACCCTGCCTTTAGGGAGAAGATATTGCACTCTTTTTAGTTTCACAAAACCATTGGTAGGGCTGTCAATGAATAATCTAAATGTGAATTAAAAAAAACAACCAACATTTGAATGTGAAAATGAATAATAGACTGTTGAAAAAAAAAGGAAATGAAAAGCTGCACTACCACAGCTGTCTGCCTCGCGCACTCTTGCGTGGGCTTGAGCAGCTGCCCCCTAAACATTCAGCTCTCTGTCTGTGTAATGTCTTGTTGAGCCAAGCCGGTCGTCCAGAGAACTCACAGCGAGCGAGTGGGCGTGCTGATGACGTTTCTATCAATCAGCAGGCACTACAGGAAGTAAACAAACAACGAGGGTGAAGAAGAGGACGCCACAAACACGGTAATAAAAATGCCAAAATGGAGAGAAGACGGGATTTGAGACGCCAAATTACAAACCAGGTATGTAATCACGATGCAATTTGCCACAGGTTGTACCTCCTGCACGTTCCAGAGAGACAAGGAAAGAGGTCTATGGTGATTAAAATAAGTTGTTCATTATATACAACATTTACATTTAAAATAAATGTTCATTTTGAAATGAATATACCTATAAAAAGTAGGTAGCCTATGTCTCCCATTGTATTGGTTTGCCTTCTTATGGACATAATGCACAAATAGATATTCAAATATATATTAGGAATATTTGAATTGCATTTTGAAATTGAGAAAACGGCGCATTAAAACTGATGCATACGTGTGACTACTCTTGTGGAGGAACACATCAGTTACCCACTTCTGATGCCAATGCATAGAAATACTGATCAAGTGTGGGAATAAGATATTGACTCAATGCTTTTGGCAGGATCAAAATTGATTTAGGTTCACACAAGGAATTGGCTTGTCTAACCTAAGCTGGGAATTAAATCAACTGTAACATTAGCAGAACCAACTTTTAGACTTTAAATCTAGATTTGCAATGAAATGATTGCTGATACACCTAAATCATTAACAACAATGCAATATGTTTTCTAACAGTATTTGCTAATGAAGGTGCCAAATTGCCAAAGCAACTTCATATGGGTTGAAAAGTCGGGGACTGAATTACAGTATAGCCTACTAATGAGAATGTGCAACTACAGTATATAGTAGTATAGCCTACTAACGAGAATGTGCAACTAC
>NC_045738.1:3472781-3473925 GCF_008692095.1 Etheostoma spectabile | reverse complement strand
GTAGTATAGCCTACTAACGAGAATGTGCAACTACAGTATATAGTAGTATAGCCTACTAACGGGAATGTGAAACTACAGTATATAGTAGTATAGCCTACTAATGAGAATGTGCAACTACAGTATATAGTAGTATAGCCTACTAATGAGAATGTGCAAGTCTCCACAGTCGCTTCCAGATTTCAGTTCAACTGACTAATGTGCCCTGTTCATCAGACGTGTCCAGCTTATTTTATGACATAGACTTTTAGTTATATGTCAGGAAAAGAACTAAAAGTCACAGGTAGGGATATCACGATTACTGGTGTAACGGTAAACCAATGTTGATAACAATTACCAATTTCATTTGAAATATCATCACAGTGGATTACCATGGTGTGGACACCGCACTTTCCCAGCTTCATCCGAGTCTCCTGAAGTTGCCGCGCGGGCGCACTGCGTAGCCTACAGTGTGTTTCTTTAAGTTAGAATCACGTTGGAAGGAGAAGAAGTCAGTGCTCAGGACATTTATCAACCTTGTCAAAAAAGGCCATAGTAACATTTGCTGTCTCTCCTGAGATGATTGATTAGTCATCAGTTTGATCTCCTGCCAATCCCTCGAGCTCAGACAGGAGAAGGGGACTGAAAGTGCAGCCCAGAGCGAGAGTTAAAACTATGCTGTAGCTTGCTAAACTGTCATGGGTTTTATTGCCTCGTTATCTGTGTAATTGTTAAAGCTATGTTTATTCATATTTCAACAAGTATTCTGCTACGATGTGGATTAGGTTTAGCCCGTGTTACAATGTCACGGGGCATTTATTTAGAGAAAGAGAAAGAGATAATATCACCTTGATAATATTTCCGTTGCTGTTTTTCTTACTGCATAACTAATAGATGTGCAGATTGTTTAATATGGTAATACTTTAATATTACCAGCCATGCGTTGATACTCAGGCTGTGTCAGGGCAATAAGCTAGCAACAGACCAGTGCTGTGGAGCCACGTGCTTGGCTATTGAAAGGTGTTTTGCACTCTTCGCTCTGTTATGGATATGTGTACTGTAATAGGTGTGACTTATTCTCAGTTTGTGTTTCTGAGCAATATGTTACATGTTAATTATTACAGAGAAATTAATGTAAGCATTTAGTTTTGGTAAATAATGTTCATAG
>NC_045738.1:3472326-3472771 GCF_008692095.1 Etheostoma spectabile | reverse complement strand
GCTTATTAATGTGCATTATTATTTGCTTCTATTTCAGAACCACATTCAACTTCACATGTAACGTCAAATACAACTTCATAGTTAACTTCATGTTGGAGTCCAAAGTCAGACATCTCTGGTTCAAATTCTTACCTGACACCCCACAACGGGCCAGTGTTTCATTAGCCAGTTTTCAATAGTTTTTACAAGCCTATTGCCTATTTTTGCAATATAATAAACACTTACACTTTTTGAAACTACGTCAGCTTGTATAGGCCCATCAGTGCTTTCTGAACATATTGAACCCAATTTTAAAAATACAGTGATAGTACCAAAAACCGTGATCATTTTAGTCACTATAACTTTGAGGTTAAATGTTCATACCGTTACATCCCTACTGTACAGATCGACAACTAATCTAATGGTAATTTAGCTAGCTAGCACACCCCTGTCTTCTGCCTCAGTC
>NC_045738.1:3452243-3472316 GCF_008692095.1 Etheostoma spectabile | reverse complement strand
GCAAGGCTTCAGTCTGGATGAGAGCTGACAACGGCCCCGGCCCAGGGACACATCCACAGTCAGCCCCCAGCCAGCTAGCAGCCAGGTCAACACTTAACTCCAGTGTTGAGGACGCTAACGGCAGTTTACTGAACCGTCAGGAAACAGCCCCAGACACCCGAGTCAGTATAGCGGCCATTCGTGACGTTAAACCTCCTTTAGCGTTACCGGTGTGTCCCACCCCCCTTCGCTTTTAGCCATCTTGACAGATTGCTAAATTCACCACATCGCGATTCTCACTCAGCGACACAGGTTCGTGGATGTGAGTTTCGGGATTTCGGTATCATATTGCATATTGTTACAGCCCTAGGAATCTCGCACTTGGATTGTATAAGGACAAACTTTCATTGAGGCGCTAATGCCGGATCTGTGTAAAAGGGACTACTGGAACACTGGTGCAACAATCCTTTGTTGTCATGCCATTGAGTGACAGTATGTCACTTAGCACTGTCATTGACAATAGACAAAAGGGGCACATACGACAATCCTTCTCTCTTTGGAACCATAAATAGAATTCTGGGGGTTAATCAGTCCGTCAACTGGTAGACAGAACTCTCACTTTTTGCTCTTGTCTTTAGGGTTTCAGTTTCATGTTGCTGTCGATGCAAAAGCAGGATCAGTGCAACATGCTGAAAACAGTTCTCAGTTCTCTCAACCACTAGGAAACACATTCACATAACTCCATGATCTACTTTTGCTTCAGCACTTAATGTTTGCAACAAACAGTATTAAAAACATTGTTCATGTAAAATTACAATACATGTAGGCATGCGTACTGCTGAAAAAACAACAACTTTGTTGCCAAGAACATAACAAATAAATGCCACTGTAGGGGAAAATGAGGGGGCTGTGTTTGATGTTTGGCCATTTATTTTAGGCACAGTCATCAAAATCAAACATTAGCTTTCAAAACCATAGATTTTGAAATTTTTGAAAAATATTAACTAAATGTATTGCTCTCTTGGTAACTTCCTTGATTTTATGTTTGCCTCACAGGAGGAACCAGAAAAACCTGCCTAATATCTGGTCTCTGTTCCGCCTTACATTTTACCTTTTTTCACCCCAGTCTCAAAAGAGCCAGAAGGAAAGAAACATGTGTGAATCTCCCTGGGTCACTATTCTTACTTGTAACAAGATACCCGTTATGCCTGTTACGCCAGAGTAGTGCCATTCATAAAACTGAGGCTCTGCCATCGGACTGAACTCAGTTACTGTAAATACCTCACAGCTGTTCTCATTTCCACATGGTTTACTAATAATCTATACTTTACGTACCAATCTAAATGGTAACAATTTAGGCAGGTAATCTACAAGAAATTAATGTGCTGCTGGACGTCAATCAAACTGCAACTTTGGAAAGCTGCTGCCAATTTCATATTCGGAAGCTTTACAAAAAGTAGGTTTTGCAACTGCAACCAACAATGCACTTCTATTAAAACAATTTCAGAATGCATGCTGGCATTTTTGTTTTACTTTTCTCTAGTGAACTACAACATACTCAAACATGTTAAGAGCTAGTACATAGTGTTTCAACAGGGACATATCTTCATAATCCCTTCAAAGAATGTCTCTCAAACCTCATCTGGATTCCTATGTTGCTGTAATGAATGTCTCATTGAACTAGGACATATGACTTAATGCACAAATGTATGCTGATAATGTCACACACTCCTCTAAAATATAAAAAAATAAGAGGTAAACTACGGACTAAGGTCCCATGTGTGCCACCAAAGTAGCCCCAAATCGAAAGAGCAAGATAATCTAATGCTCACAAAAATAGGCTAAATGAGTGGAGGTTTCCTTCATCTGAGCATAACAGTGCAACATGCTACAACATTTGCACGGAAATAGGTCAAGTGTGTAGTGCTGTGTGTAGAGCTGATTAATTAAAGATTAATCATTTAATTGATTAGTTGTCAACTCTTAAATTAATCGCCAACTATTTTAAAATTCCCTGATCCCAGCCTCTAAAATGTGAATATTTTCTATCCTCTCTCCTGTAACAGTAAACTGAGTATCTTTGAGTTGTGGACAAAATAAGACATTTGAAGACGTCATCTTGGGCTTTTGGGAGACAATGATCCACATTTTCTGACATTTTATAGACCAAACAAATAATCGAGAAAACAAAACAGATTAATCAGCTTTAGTAATATACTCGTTAGTTGCAGCCCTAAAATTATGCAAAATCAATCAGATAAAGAAGTCTTATGAATTGTTGTCTTATTACGTCACTACAGGCTGCATTCCAATTAAACAATTTTAGCTGGACTACATATCTGCTTATATATATATATATATATATATATATATATATATATATCTCAGGTGACTATTAGCAACTGTCTATGTTACTAACATCTGGGGGAAATATATCTATGTTATATAAAGATGGAGAATTATGAACATGACTGTCAGTTTCCCATCCCATTCTCCACCATCCACATCCACACGTGCTGGTTGCTGACTGTGTGAGACACACCGTGATAAGCAACAAAGCATGCAGAAAATGTAAGGGAAGCCACAAGACGGTCGTCCGTGTTTCCAATCAATGGCATATTTAAAATGAAAAAGAAAAGATGAAATCTTGGTCAACGCTCCCGCACAACATGCTCGTTACTGATAGCTAACGCCATGGCAACAGAAGAGCAACAAGCTACTGTAGGCCCATCCTGTAACAGTACTGTGAAGATAGGTCTGGCAATGCTAGACAACAGTTAACGTTACAGGCGGCCATGCTCAAATACCTGTATTTAATTCTGTATTTTCTGCATGTATAATATGCCCATGTGTTAAGTGCATGCCGTTGTTTCAGCTAAGTTAAACGTCTTTTATTTATTTATTTTAAATACCCCCAATCCCTTTCCAGCAGCGTTAAGGCAAGGCAGCAAGTCAACAAGACAGGAGGGAGAAAGCAACATGTAGCTAGTGGCTACTGTTAGCTGGTTAGCTAACACTAGCCCAGGTGACTTCAATGCAAATCAGGAAAAAAATGCCAAGTTAAACGATGGTGACAGCCCATCCACTGTGTCGCATTGAAGTGTTAATATTCTACAAACGACTAAAGCAACATGCTAACATATCTGAACATGAAAAAATAATTTGCCTGCAAACATCATTTTACCTTTGCCTTTTCCATGGGGGTGAATTTCAAGACGTGCACAAAAGGGTTTCTGAACGGAGGAGCTTGGTCCATCTTCTTCCCATCTCCTTCCACCGCACATTGTCGGTTACTCGGTAACCTCATTCTTACAAGAAATCACGTTGGTCGAGGTTGCAGCTATATTCTTAATATGCCAAACAGAAAAGTGATTTTGCCTGAAAGGTAGACTCCTCACGCAAAACGCAGATTTCCTTATCCGTCTTGCACGGTGGCTAATTGTGGTGGCGCTACGGGGTTATTACCGTTATCTTCTGTTCCCGGGCAGCATGAAGAGATAATGGTTAGCTCAAGGATTAGCTGGGGAGATTTAAAGTCGCCGATTTCTGCCTACAGTGCGCAGGTGTTTCCCAACCAGTCCGCTAGCTAGCTCTGAATGCTAAACGCAGCCACGATTCTGCTCTTCTGACAGGGCGCATGCGCAGCAAATCCTGCCCAGAATGATGTGATGCTGCCTTCACAACTGTGCAAAATATCGTAATTTCAATTTGCAACATAGAGTTGTTTATACTTCTCTACTATTGGCCGAGGTCATGGACAAAATATAAGCACATCATTTACAAAATAGGCGTAAGCAGCCTAATTGTAGCGCACTGAAATGTGGTAGCCTACAAACGGACAGAGTCGTGCTTGTGTAGAACCGTGGATGTATTTTTAAATTAAAGGTTGCAAAAGTTGCGTATGTTCTAAATATTTAAGACTGCTGTTACTGTGTGCGTTTTTTTATTATCAAAAAACAACATTTGGATTCAAATTTCCTTGTCCTAATGGAACTGTAACCTTAAGATGTTTTTAAGTGAACAGATGTTGCTTTTACATTGCGTTTTGCCCATAGTCTGACAAGACTATCTATCTATCTATCTATCTATCTATCTATCTATCTGTCCTTCAATTCATCCATCAGAGATCTATCTCTCAGAAATATATCTATCAAAGATATGTCTATCTAGACAACATAAGAAGCCTTTTCATTGCCTTTTCATTGTCATATAATTGTCATCATATTAGCCTACAATGAATACAACACAGATAAGAGTGCTTAAAGAAAACTGTATTGCACACATCCATATATAACATTAAAAACAACAACATTCATCATAAAACAAGGGCAGGTAGTTTGTGATAATAAATATATTGCACAGATCACTTTAATAAATTGTAAAAAACACTAAACAATTTGAATATGGGGTGAAAAGTCTGAATGTCCTTAAATTGTTAATTCATCTGGTGGTTCGTGTTTTGATGGACCTGTAGCGTCTCCCTGGAGGCATGAAATCAGAGATCTATCAGATTTCTCTTGTCAGAGATCTATCTAGGCTTTGACATGTATCTATTATCTACTAGAGCACTCTGGTGGCTAAGTCTATATTGTGTAGGCAGTACCACTATGCTTGGAGCAAAATCAAAAGCAAAAGCGTGTGTGTGTGTGTGTGTGTGTGTGTGTGTGTGTGTGTGTGTGTGTGTGTGTGTGTGTGTGTGTGTGTGTGTGTGTGTGTGTTAGTCAGATAAGTGACCGAGTGGGTGTAATGATCTGAATGCAGTCATTGGCTTTGTGAAATGATTCACAGCAGCCAGATATTACACGACATTCATAAATATTTTGTTCAAGTCCACATATGAGGGCTGTGTTGCTTCGACCAATTGCATGTATGTTTCACAGCAAACATAGCCCTATGTATTTAAATAATATGGATACATTAAGCCTATGACAGATTATATATATAGATAGATAGAGAGAGTGAGAGATAGATAGAGAGAGAGAGAGAGAGAGAGAGAGAGAGAGAGAAATTTATTTGACAATTTTGCACTTATCTCTTAAAGAGGCGTGATACCTTTTGGCTGATGGCTTACTTTACTGTTGTCATTCGTCTCCACCATTGGCTCTTCAAAGCTGATTATATGCTTCCCTCTAGTGGTGAAATACAGTACATTCAGACTGAAAAAAAAGAATCGGAAACCCTCTAAATCTTACGCACACATACATGCCCCCACACAAAACAGCTCTTGTGGACCATACAATCCACTGTACATTACATTTTCATACACTCCACAACAATTGTAGTCTGCTAGTAATAACCTTTTTGTTTGTCCTAAGCAGAGCAAGGAATACTGCCACTTTATTAGCAGCCATCAAAGTAGCCTATAGATACTGAAAACAAATTGCTAAGGTTTTATAAAAGATGATAATAAAATCCATAAAAATCCATAATAATAATTTAATATAATCCATGGGCAGCCCCCTCACTCTGACATCTCTCCATTTAGTGCATGTATGGATACTGAGCATGTGTGTGTAATTCAGGCCTGTGTATAATGTGTGTAATAACAGAGTGTAAATTGTAATTTCCCCTTGTATTATTAATAAAGTATACATTATTATCATAAGTATCATCATTATTATTATTATTATTATTATTATTGTTATTATTATTATTATTACATACTAAGACCAAACTTAATCAAACTGAAGATTAAACTATAAGTTTTAATATATAAAGATGGCTTATATGTGACTTGCAAATACATTTTTTGTGTGTATGGCACATGAAGCTGGGATGAAGCGATGCTAGACATAAAGCTCCACTGGGGCACAAGCCCCCCAAAATAATTCTGAATACCTGAAACATACTGCCATTGCTTGGCCACTATCACTGCCATTTCAATTCTTCTGTTGAAATTGAAAGGGCTTCAGTGCTTCTTTGCTTTTTTCTGCAATAACAGCAATGAACCCAAAATGCATAGGCTATGAATTGCACTTTATGATGCAAGGTAAATATCTCCAAGAAGGCAAGACATTTCAGACAACATCTTTAAAGACACCAACTGACAGACGACCTAGTTATTGCAAGATTAAAGAAGTTCATATCAAAATACACAATATCCCAAAAAATCACGTTCCTCTAAACATTCAGAAATTGACTACAAATGCAACTTTTGTACAGGTTATAATTCCTTCTATTTATTTCAAGCTTATATAAAAACATCTCTCTATCTCCCTTAATGACTGTATTTATTTGATTATCTTGCCCAAATCTACATTTTACAAGATTACATTTGACACATCATGTTATAATTTAACTTTTACGGTTAATAGCCATTTAAAAAGAATAGACCTTGAACGCATCTCCATGTTACCTTCGCTAACATTAACTGTTAATACCATTATTTAGCTACACAAGCACAACTTGTTATAGCTCGCCTTTAGTTTTTGTTCTAAATAAATCCTTAATTCACCGTGTTAGATGGGAAAAATATTCCGGCCTTACACAATGGTTTTACACACGAGAATTCACTGGGGCACAGCAGATCAACACTGGGGCAAGTGCCCCATTAAAAGGAGTCTTGTGATGCCTATGGATTTCCATCCTCAACATAAAAACAGCCTAGTGTAGGCCTATAGGCTCAACAATAATCAGAAAGGTATTTCAGAACAATATGCACCAAAAGAAAAACTGTCATTTATTACAAATAAGTACCAGCAACCATTTACCTTTCTTTGGGTGCAATATAACATTAATGCCAGCAGTAGGTAAAGGTGTCACATACACATACATGTAGCAAAATTCATTCTGTGCATTTAACCCATCCCTCAAGGGAGCAGTGGGCAGCCATTTACAGTGCCCGGGACCAACTCCAGATCTGAGCTAGTGCCTCAAGGGTCACTGACCTGGTGCATGTTTCTGATGGTGGAGGAAACCCAGGCAAACATGAGGAGAACATTCAAACTCCTCAGAGAAAGGCCCAGAAAGACCTGGATTTGAATCCAGAACCTTTTTGCGAGGCCACAGTGCTAGCCATTGTTATCATTATCTGTTGATTCTTTAAAATGAATCTAGGTCTCAATCATAACATCCTGCTTTATTGTTACACTTTTACAAGTTTGGTTCTCATTGGAACATGTGATGGAGGAAGATGCTTTAAAAGTGTTAATGTGAGACTGCAACGGATCAGGGTGTGAGTACAGGCTATTTATTTATTTTATTTTTTCTGGCTATCTATAACCCACAACATTCAATACACTGATACAAAATAACAGTATTGCTTTTACTTCTATACATATATATATATATATATATATACGCATGTATATATATACGCATATATATATGCATATACAGTATATACGCATATATATATATATATATATATATATATATATATATATATATATATATATATATATATATATATATATATATATATATAAAAGTGTTAATGTGAGACTGCAACGGATCAGGGTGTGAGTACAGGCTATTTATTTATTTTATTTTTTCTCGCTATCTATAACCCACAACATTCAATACACTGATACAAAATAACAGTGTTGCTTTTACTTTGTGTGTATATATATACACACAAACAGGACTGAAAAGGTGTAGGCTGAAGCCTGAGCTTATTACACCTACCCTTCAAAAAAGAATAGGAAAAGCAAACTTGACAAAAATGTTTTGTCTGGACAAGATGTCATTAAAACTCACTGTGATATGATAAAATGCATTTATTTCAGAGTAAAGCTGTTGTTGGCCAATTTTGGAACGGACCACAAAAGCCTGGCTGTCACATTTTATTTATTTTATATTGTGTATTATACGAGTATGTGATGAAGTGCTCATTATACAGAACAACTTCAAATCAAAGCCTGACATTTTGGAAATAAACGTTTTTTGAAGACAGAGAAAAACAAAAAGCAACACGCTGCACATATCTTTACAGCAGTACTTTACTGCGTAGATGCTGATTTGTGTGTGCACAGCACTTTCTAAAGTCCTTCTTTCACAAACACATTGACTGGACTACATGTTCATATACTCAAGCATGTGGTGTGAAAAAAGGGCGCTGTATGTTGGAAGCTGTACTTTATTTATCACACTTGATTTTTCCTTTTCTTCTCAGAAATCGTGTTTTTGCTTACATTTTTTATAATTGCAAGTATGTCATATCAGCCAGTCAAACGCACACACGCGGCATGCACATTTTTCTGGCACAGATGCACAAGCACCATTCAACTTTATATTTTAATTTGGGTGTGGAACGTGTAGTTTAAGTGCCCTGTGGGCTGACCAAATCAGGTCGTGACATTTGCATTTGACAGGAATCACATCAGAAAGGGTTAATACTGGGGAAGATTGAGGGATAGAAGGCCCCCCCTCCTTCTATCCTTCCATCTTCCCATTGTGGAAAAGGTTTCCCCCATTCCTCCTACATCCCTCTCCCTCTCTCTTTCCCTTCCTCAATCCCATAGCTGAGGTGCTTAAATTAAAAAGGAAGAAATGCAATTTAAAGACATGGGGTAAACAATCACAAAACACTTGTTTCTGCAGGAGACACAATTTCCTGGTGCCTTGTCCAATTTCTTATGGCCTGGAGGGCTGCTGCATGCGTTTTAACACCTGGTTCTACACCGCTGATTAAAATTGTAATGCCAGAGTTGAATCAATCCATATGACATTTTGGAAATACACAAGTATCAGGTCATTTTATATATACAGCATTTTTTGCTGTTGTTTTCATTGGGAAAGAAAAAGGTGCAAGGTGGTGACTCACATTGGGTGTCACTGCTATGCCTTCCAACTGTTTGAAGGAGAAAAAAAAGGAAGTTTCAATATCCCAAACAAATAGGATTATGTCACTATCATTGTTGTACATAGTAATTACGCAAAAGCCGCATGTATGGTGTACTGCAAAAGCAAAAATGGGACAATAATCATTGTATTTCCTGTATGTGGTTTTTATCATCATTACTACAGGGATCATCATTGAAAGTGGCCTTAGATGTATTGCTTTAGAAATTCATAAACATATTGGTGTACGTCCACCCCCAAAGTAGCATGTGGATGATGGCTGGCACTTTGGGTGCCCACCATCACTGCCAATGTGCCTGTAAACCCAGATCCAAAACTGAATGCGCTTCCTGCACCTGCCAAATACAGTTGCATTTTCAGCCAAATCCGCTCATGAAATTTAAAGACCAAATGTGTCTTGCTGAAACAAAAGAAAGTGGAGGCAGAGCAAAGGAGGAAAGCACACAGCAGATCAGTGCAGACAGTCAGAAGACCAGGCTGAGAGTTGAAAGATCATTTAAGGGCAAAAATACAAATGGGAATCCAGCCAAGATGAGTGCAATCAAAAGTGAGGAGAGAGAATGAGAACAAGAAGGGGAATGTCCATTTTTTTTGTACCACTATTATACCCCCTCAGGCCGAACATCTGAGGCAGTGTGACAGACGGACCGGTGTTTGCTTCACACCACAGTAATGTTTTACCAGCCCCTGCGCCCATGTCAATCAATGGCCGCCATGTTCCAAAACATATTCAACACACAAAGAGAACACTTTGGCTTGAGGAAATGGATTTTGCACAAGATTGGCAGGGGACTCTCTGGATGTGTCAATCACCAAAGGCCTTGTTTTACCCCTGTCTCAAGCTTCAACAACAAAGGCGTTTGCTTTTGTGTCATTTGTCTTTGCAGCCTAGAAACACTTGAAATTTCTGTTTTACAATTGGCTCCAAGAGAAAACCCTTTTTTTTAAAAATCTATGATAGAAAAGCTCGAACAAAAAGTATACAATTGCAGGTACATATCAGACAGGTGATATTGTACAACAGACAAAAGCATAAATCACAATACCCAGCTTTGTGCGGGATGCTTTTTTGAAAACGCTAATCTACACATTTCACAATATGCTGATGATGAAACCACAATTTCACACAACGGACATTTGAAATCGGAGAGAGCTGCCGTTCTTTTCTCTGGCATTGAATCTAAGCCGCTTCTCTCTTGTAATTTTTTCCCCCTCATCTCTCTCCCCTCTGGTCTCTTGTTCTGTCTTCCTGTCTGGCCTCTCCAGGTGCCGCACTATCTCGCAGCTAACACAGGAATCCATGAGCCATGTACATCCACGGCCCTTTGAAAGAGGAAGCCACTTTGCCGCTCATCTCGGAAAGCACCTTCCGTCGTCCTCTGTGTTCCTCAGGGAGATGAAGGGGGCTCCTGCTAGAAGAGCGGGTTTTGTAACCAAAGCCACATGCTGGGCAGGACAGCCAGTTGTAAGACAAGAAAGATCTTTGTGCCGAACACAAGTGCTTGGCTGTCCCCTCGCATGCCTGTCTGTCAGCATTGCTTTGCCGGCTGAACACCTGTACAACTGTAATTTTACACGGGGAAAAACAAAGACATGCAACAACAGGGGTGTGTGTAAAGAGGGATTATACAGGCGTGTGTTTGTGTCTGTTTTCTTTGTAAAGAATTCACTAAGTGGTGTTGAGTGCCCTCTTCTGAAGGGGAATGTTTGATGGTGAAAAGCATCACCGTTCATCTCAAAAGAGTCAGCCTTCCAGGAGGTGAGAGTGATGTACTGAACACGTCAATTTGACACTTGTGAAAAATGTTGCTGGAATGGTCAAGAGCTGGCCTTTGACCTTTGGAGAAAGCTAGGCTATGGATGAGCAGTGTGAGCACTAAGCAACTGAGAATTTGGGATTTTCAACATCCTTTAATCTTCCTTTAAGCTTCGCTTTCGCTGGTGTTCTCAAGCTTCTTGAAAAAAACGAAAAAGATTAAAAAAAAAAGACTGAAATGCTGAATAAAACAAAGGAGGCACACGTTTATAGAGACATAAGCCTGTTTGGGAATGAAAGGGCAGGTCATGGCTTTGGAATGTGACTGGATGATAGCGAACAGGAAGAGGAAACAGATAAACCCCTGCATGCACACACACACACACACACACACACACACACGCACACACAATACAGTTACCCAAGCTCTGTTGTGCTATCATCAAGAGGCGAGTGTTAGTTGACAGAAACCACTGATCTGCCTCAGCGCTAAAACTGTGATAAGGCACTAGGACATCAGTGACCTGTGTGTATGTATGTATGTGTGTGTTTGTGTGTGTGTGTTTGTGTATGAAAGATGCTCATAAAACCCAAATGCATTGCTTTAGTAGGGGATACAGGGACTACAGCTTAGTTTTAACTTATTTCCTATACATTCATGTTCTACTGAAACAAGTATACAATGCTCTCTAGATCCACCAGACTATCACAATACATTGGTTATAAACCATCTTTCAACAAGCAAGTTTCTAAAGGATAAAACAACACTGCCAACCTCACAGTGTGACAGGTGTTATGCTTCATAATTTAGTAGGAATAATCTATTATGTATATGATTTGGCTTAAATGATACTCACTAAAAGGCAAAGCCTTCACTTCAGTAGTTCACCTCACATCTCATCACATCTCCTGTAATGTGTGAGGTGCTTTCAGAGGAAGACCATTAAGGCTTTGCTTTGAAATTTGTCATTCTAAAATGGCCCATATTTAGTTTGTGTTGGCCAAATATAAATTTCTTTAGAGTTTGAGCCCCAGCATTTAAGGTGAGAAGATAAAAGATATTTATATGTTATGGAAGATTTCATGTGAGCAGATGGATGTGCCTGATTACGCAGTAGAGAAATAAATTCATGTTTAAACAAAGTCTTTTTCATAGTAAACAAAGCATTACCATCACATAGTTGAAGTAATAGTTTGACATTTTGGGAAATTAGATTTAAAAATTAGCATTTTAGCTGAGAGTTATGAGAATATTCCCACTAAAATAAACAAGCTACAGCCGGCATCAAATTAGGTTTGCTTAGCACAAAGAATGGAATGGAGGCTGTTCTCATGAACCACTCGTATATATAGCTATGGAAAGTAAAGCACTGTATTCATATATCACATTCATATTGGCTGCTAACGGAATCAGACCACTCTGGTCCACATAGGGAGGAGGTCAGGGTGTATAGTTACATGAGTTTGTGTCCCAGGAAAAACACAAGACTTTCACCCATGTGTGTTTGTGTCCTGGGAGTACTACTTAAGGGGAACGGACTGTTGTTGCCGCATGACAGTCCCAATTTGTGGGCTAAATGTGGCCCGTAATTTTATAGGATATCATACGAATTCCTGAGCACAACCTTTTGTACAATATTACATGAACACGTGAAAAGTAAAGCGTAAAAACTACATTTTGTGGTGTAATGGTGGGTTATGTTATGGACTTATTTTTGGGACTGTAGCTTCCTAGACTCTCGTCATCACTGCACAGTTGCCAAGGAACCAGCAGAGAGACTCCAGAATGTTACTGACTTCCCTCAAGGCAAGGAAGTGTCAAACCTTTAAGGATGTTTTAAGGAAGCAACTATTTATAATTTTTAGTATCCAAATGATGGGGTGTCATGGAGCCACATGGGTCTTAGACATGTAAATGGTTAATGGACTGCACTTACGCAGCATCTTTCTACCTCAGCAGGCAAAGCGCTATGCACTCTCATTCACACATACACTCACACCTTGTCACACAGAGTTGCCATATAAGGTGCTGGACAGTGGGAAGGACACATGAGTAAGACACTTAGAAATGTGCTATGTTACTGCAATGTCCCCAACATCCTACACACACAAGGATCTTTCCAATTATTATTTTCAGTTAGTGACTGAGAAGTGAGTTACTTCCCTTCCCCCTTCTTTCTCTGTCAGTCCAGCTCATTCAAAAGCCTCAACAATCAAAACAGAACTTTGGCTCAGTTACATGACACATTAGAGGACCAGCGCAAACATTGTATCCCATCATAACAGATAGGACAAATGTCAAGAGACGTGGCTGGGCAGAGAAGGAGAGAGGGCATTGGAGAGAGAAATAGGGGGTGAATTATTTCTTCGACAAGCAGATTGAAAATGTGTAGTCAAAATCAAAATGACCCTCCTTTGATGGGAACAAGTTGTCAGGGAGTGCAGGAATAGAAGAAGCGTGGGGAAGACGATTTTGCAGTCAGATTGTTGAAAGGCTGATGCCATGTTTCTGTTCTTGGTACAATTTTTTTAAGAAATGTCCTTCCGTGTCTCCACATCTGTCAACACTGCAACAAATGTCTTCTCCCCCCCCTCCTTCTCCAACTCTCCTTTGTTACATTGTGTTCTGTAAGGCAGATACTGTTTAGTCTAATTGAACATCTATGGTGATGACAAAGGTATCAAAGCAATGGCATTTTGATTTCACGCTCTCTTTTCCTGTTGGAGCTTTCTGTCTCTTTCCCTCTCATTATGCTGAAGGACATCTGTACAAAGCAGGTCATGCTCAGTTCAAATAGGATTTTATATTTATAAAGTTTATATCTTATGTGCATCTAACTGCAACTAACTTTTATTTTGTGTTTGTTTTAAAAACTATGTAAAGGTAATATCTTACATATCTTTGTTTTTGGCCTAATCCTTGCAACTGTTTTGAGTCAGAGAACTTGTGTTATTACTGATGAATAAAAACAAACACTTGGAACAATGTTATGTAAATTTGGTATTTTTCTATTTTCCAAATAGCTATTTCTTAATACATGTTTGTGTTGTCAGCGGCTACACAGTGGAATACGTCCTACAGGATTTTGTTTGTTGCAGTACTAGATGTGAGCAAGTGGAGGAGCTCTGGTGATGTTATTTTGACCACTTGGGAAGACCACTGGGAGGACCACAGGACAAACATTGCGTCTTTGTGTGTGAGTGAACATTTACACCTGCGTGTGTTATTTCTGCATATACCTCTGCATGAATATACTGTGCTACACATGCATTTGTTTGGACATCATTTTGTTTGTTTCTCTGAATGGAGGCCAAGAGTGGTTTATGTGTTTTTTCATGCATGCCTATGTATAATATATGCATGTTCCTACATGAATATTGTGCATGTATGGACGATAATGTGAATTATACATCAACTGAAAGACAATGCCGTGGTGGAGCAACACATAATTTCTGCTATGGCCGGTAAAATGTTGCACTTTTAGTCAGAATGAAAACAAAATTCATCTGATTTATGACATACTATTCGGTTGGCTTTGCCTGTTTTTTTAGAATCACATTCCAAACTATCCTGAATGAAAGTGTTGGCAGTGTGATTGGCAGCACTTCGTTTGAACAATTTTATCACAAGCATGCCTCTTGACATTAGAGCTAAAAAAAGAAACATGTGCAAAAGTTAACAATGACATGCAACCACAGAACCACACAATTGGCATTTTCAAAGAACCTGGATTTTGCAGCACCATGCATTGACCATGTTTGGATTTTGATCTACATATTTTGATAGAGGCTTCTTCATTAAGAAAAAAGAAGAGAACTAATATATACACAGAAACAATGATAATTTGAAATGTGCCGTGACATTCTCATAAACCTTGGAGTGCCTAATAGGCAAACAAGCATACATAGTAAATGTGGAGGTGACTGGATATATTGGGACAAATTAAAATGAATTATTATTATAGTAAAATCAGAAATCCACATGAATCCAATTTGGATAACTTTGGGATGGAAAAAAAGAATTCCAATATTGGTCAATAGGTAAAAGTGGTCATTATGGTGCAACCATCTGGAAAGTTATGACAATGTGCTTGAGAAGCCAGAAATATTTGGAAACTATCGGTTAAGGATGGCTGTTGTAGTTGTTGGCCTCGGCTTGAAGGTATCTGAAAGATGAAGAAGATGAAGAAAAGTATTAGGAACCTAGAACTGCGAAGAGGCCAAAGACTGAAATGATGGAAAGAACAACAGAGTACAATACATATGTTTGTTTTTAACAAACATACCGTCCTCTGATTCTCAACGTTGACTGAAGAAGAGAGCAGAATTCAATAAAGAAAACGTAGAAAGTCAAAACCAGGAACAGAAGTAAACCGCACCAACCTTCATTGCAGTATCATGCAATCAGCCACCTTTTCATTGGCACATTTAAAGGCTTAGAAAGTCAAATCCAGGAACATAATTAAATCGTACAAATTGCACAAGTCTTTATTGTTTAAAAGTGTAATAGAGTAATGTACGTAGTGGTGTAATTATAACCCAAACAATGTGTGCCTAAATGACAAAAAAGGATAAAGGCATCTGTCCATCACAAAAGAATTAAATGGAGGAGACAAAACTCCAAACAGACGGCAGTTTAACAAAGCCATACTGCAGAGTAAAGACATGAAGGTCAGTAAGCATTTGACTCTGGTGACTGGGGCTGACATGTGCCATAACTTGGAATTATGGGAAGAAGAAAAAAAGATTATTCTTGCAAAACATCTAAAGTGTTTTGCAAAGTAAAAATAAAAAGCACGAGAGGATTCAATGTAGTTTTGAAGAGTAAATGTAATTTTCCAATGTGACGGCACACAATGGCATTCAACAGCAGATGGATTGTCAAGCAGAACCATCCTTTCTCTACATCTAAAACCCAGCTGTCTTGTAGCCCTTACATGGTGTTAAACTGTCCCAGCACAATGGCTGACATTGGTCTTGGAGCAAAGAAAACAATGGCCCTACACGCTCCTATCAAACTCTTACTTAAATCCCCCCCTTTTACCCCGCTTTCGTTCTGTGTCATTCTGCCTTGTATCTGGCCAGGACTTACAAGTCTCCGGCTGTGACATAAGGGATTCCATGTTGTCCACTCCTAACAGATTACACAAGGACGCAAAGACAAAAGAACAGCAACACGGCCCGTGCATTTATTTGCCTTAGTAAAGAGAGTGGAGAAAGAGAAGCAAGGGAGTCAAGATAGGGGTGGGAGAGGGAGAAAAGAAGAGAGCAAGGGAGAAAAAGTGTGGAATAAAGAAGAGAATGACATTTTTATGGATATTTACAGATTTAAGAAAAAGAAAAAGGAAGAAAAAAGAGGGGAGAAAAAGGGATGCATTTCTTTTTCTCTCTGGTTATCGCTGGTCCAGGCCGGCATCTTTATTCTACCAGGAGAAAATGCTAATCATCAATCTCAGGCTGCATGCTACGTCTCTGTTTAATAGCTGATAGGGAGTCTCCACAGGCTGCTTTGCTTCTTTGTTTAAAATGACATATAATGGGACTGAGCCTTATCAGTGTCTCAATGTATTCTCTCTCTCTCTCTCTCTCTCCCTCTCTCCCTCTCTCTTTCCTTCCCTGACTCTTTCTCTGGGATAGCGGTCCAGTGTAAAGGAAAAAGGAATAGCAAGCCACGATTGATTTTGAGCCAGGGATAACTTAATCCATCAATTTAACATGAAATGAATATGCAAAAGAGAGGGGGGTGGGGAGGGAAGGGCCACAATGACAAAAGAGGACAAATAAATGAAACGGAAAAGAGAGCAAGAGATAGATAGAGAGAGAGAGAGAGAGAGAGAGAGAGAGAGAGAGAGAGAGAGAGAGAGAGAGGCATAACGGATTGGGATGGCTTAGATATTATTAGTTACTGCCTCCAAAAACCATATTCTCATCTTCAAGGCAAATCCATCTCTAGATGTTTTGGTTTTCACCATATTTCAAAAAGACAAGATAAGATGTACTGGAGCCAAATCAAAAATCACAATTCATTGTTGCACACATCAATGAATCTAATGATGAAAATATATCACCGCTGTAACATTTAAGATGAATCAACAGACCTGTAGGAAAAAAAAATCAAAAAAAAATCACACTGTTCCGCTGAATGTTGGTGAAAGACCTTTGTATTGACTAAAGCACGAGATGGGATGTGTTAAGTTTTTTGGTGGTTAACCAAAACCACAATCTGTCCCTGACCTTAACTCAATGTTAAAGATACCCTGCAGAGTTTCTTTAGCTCAATGCAAGACTGCTTTTTACATGTGGGTCCTTGTTTCTTTTGTTCAAAAAAGCACATAGTGGAAACAATACACATTCTTGCTGATTGTTTCCCACTATTTGGCTCATCTACAGGTGGTTGTAACGCACCAAGACATGCAGCAATGCACCAGCAGAAAACAGGGATGGAGACGACGGCTGGCAAGGAATGTACATTGAAAGTATTTTTGGTGGGTAACTCTGAATGCAAAAAGTAAACTTTGTTTGTGTAAGTCTAGTGCTTTTTACACCAGACCATTCACCTTTTTGTGTCTTTTTTCCAACTGGTGCTCTGCAGAATCCTTGTTTTTGGTGATTTTTGTGTCCTCTTTGGTTGTAAATGGGCATTGTTTTGGTGTGATCTCACAGCAGTGTCTGTAGTTCTTTCAACACCCCCAAATAGCTGGATAATTTCTGTCTGTCCAGCAGTGTTGTAATGTAACAAATACTTTATTGATGTACTTAAGTGGACTTTTCACATCTGTCCTTTAATTCTTCATTTACATTTCTGGAGATTTTTACTTTAACTCCACTACATTTCATTCATAAAATGTATACTTGACGCCACTACATTTGTCATGAGAATCTCGGTTACTCATTACTACAAAATAAAATCAGAAGAAATTTGTTGGACTGCAAAAAAGCAGGTTTGGTGAGTGGTGTGGTGATAAAGATAACGTTTAACCTCTATGGCGGTATTTGTAAGAAATCTTTTCCTATGTTAGAGTGAAAGATTCTGTTTGTCTTGTCGCTGATGTCAGTCTCAAAATATGTGTTTGGCCCTTTTACTTGGAAGCCACAATAACGGTCATAATCAAGTCATTCTTTTACTTTTACTTCTAACAATTAAGTACATGTAATATCAGCAAATAACTTTTGATACTGAAGTACAGTAAATATCAGATACTTTAAAACTTTTACTCAAGTTATATTTTACAGTGTGACTTTAACTTCTACCAAAGTCATTTTCTGCTAAGATACTTGTACTTTTACTCAAGTATTACTTTCAAGTACTTTATATAAGACAGCTGTTCAGCCATGGTGGCTTTTGCTACCCTTGCTACTTTAAAAATTCCTCTATTATACATCAGTGTACTCCAAAGAAACCATCGTGGCTGTAAAATGCATCATTTCCTGTGGAGAAGAAGACCAACCTGTTCACAGAACAGCAATTGTGAAAGCTTTGTAACATCAGCTCCAAAACAGACATTCACTAAAATAAATAAGTTACAGCTGTAGTGAGGCAAAGCTTGTGGCTAACTTTACTCTGACTCCGCTGTCCTATGGCATTTGGTGATACCATGTTTGGTATTTGAGGGTGAGGAAGGGTGCACGTGCAGTTCTGTGATTAAATTAAGAGAAGTATAATACAGCACACAGTGAAAGGAAGAGACAGACAATGATACGTGTGGTAGTAAACTGAGAAGTCACAGCACTGGTAATTCAATTTTAACTGACGAAAGCTGTCTAATAATCCCATATAATCCTGTTTTGAAACCACTGTCCTATATTGATGATGCTATGATGTGTCTACATACTGTATGAGAGTAAATGGGAAAGAAGGTGTCAACCAATTTGTGAGAATGGTCTGTGTGTATAAACAAATCATGCCATAAAACTACAACTTGCATGATACACATAGTGTAAAATATCAATTATTCATAATCTACATGGCCATAACATGTTTATGGCATTATATACTGTTGTTTATGACTTTTATGACTGAATATTAGGTTCACTGGTGATACTCACCATCATAAAAGTGTTCAGTCATCACTGTGGTAAAGCTAACAGGTCATGTGGTACAGCTAATACGTCATATGAAGCACAAACAGTTACTAGTCCCATTTTGATGCTGCGTTGACACACTATATATCGTCACTATGATCATGTGATTGTCTCATTGATCTTTCAGGGACTTAAAAAAAACTGACTACCGTGCTGGCTTTAAATGTCCTAAAATTGTCAATGAACATAAGAGTAAGGGATTGTTGCCTTTGTGTTTTTATTAAATTAATTGTTTGTTTCCAGTGTCCTGAGAGCAACCTCGTTCTCATGAGTCCTTACTTAAGGACATTTTTCTTTATTGACTTTCTATTCATTCTAGTTCCTGGCAGAAATAGGCTGTTTTTAATTTCCCAAACTATGCTTTTGAATAACTTGTCATTAATATAGCATAATATATTTGCTTTTTATTTCATAAATACATTTTAGTACTTGGGTTTTAAAAAAGTTTGCAAACTCGAGCATTGATCCTGCCTAAGTAATGACTTTAAATCAAATAACGTTGCTTGGTATTTCCATTTCCACACCGTCATGCTTTTACAGGTTGCCACTGTTTATGGTGGTTTCGGGTCAGCTGCTTGTCTGTCACATGATCAAGAAGGAAGAAAAACATTAACATTGAACATGGGCTGGAGCAGATGAAAGCTCTTGGCCTGACTGTCAGTGCTCTGAGGTGATGAGAGATGTCATTACTTATTCATGAGTCCTAAATGCAGAGCAGAGGAGATGGGCATGGCTGAGCCTGAATCATAGAGGGTGGGTTATGTGTGTGTGTGTGTGTGATTGAATTAAACTCAGTACGCCAGCTGTGACGTTGATGTTATCTACAGGGCCATCTAAGATAAACAAAGAGCATATGCAATCTTTATTTCTAAAACATGTTCTGTGGTCATGCACAAACACTCCCAAGTTTTTAACACAGAGTGAAGAAGTATTCAGAAGTTTTCAAGTGTGTGTTGTCTCTGGGGTTCTTTAAGGATAACTTGAACTTATTATTATTTAACTTTTAGAGCTCTAGATACACTATTAGTTAACATTTGTGGAACGACATTTGATTTTACAGCCCATAACCAACAAATTGTGTACACTCTACAATAATGTTGACAATTTTTTAAAACACAGGAAAATATTTTAGACTCATGGGATGGTACCGGCCTGGAACTGGTACCGGAATCTGACAATGCTTTTGTTAGTGTTAATGAACACAATTATGTGATAAGAAAGTACCTACATCCATAATTAAAAAAAGAAAGTAAGCAGTTCAAATTTTGCCAATAACCTTACAAGATTTTGGACAATTCTCCAACTCCACCAACTGCGTTCACTGACAACACTTTTAACATTCTTTCCCTTTCCTATTTCAATGCATGACAACTATGGCACGGTCAAGGTTACACATACACTACCGGTCCAAAGTTTGGGGTCACTTAGAAATTTCCATTGCACTCCATTATAGA
>NC_045738.1:3452036-3452221 GCF_008692095.1 Etheostoma spectabile | reverse complement strand
GGTCAGTTGCATTGTTTTTTTTAACCCGGTCAGCAGTTTCCAAATTACATTATGTGCTTACATAATTGCAAAAGGATTCTCCAGTGTTTTCTCAGTTAATTTTTAAAAATGATGTCAGATTAGTAAACAGAATGTGGAAGATTGGATCAATGGTTGCTGATAATGGGCAATGTAGATATTGCATT
>NC_045738.1:3443172-3452026 GCF_008692095.1 Etheostoma spectabile | reverse complement strand
CACCCACTCAGATCAGCTGGTATTATGTCTATAATGGAGTGGCATAGAAATTTGTAAGTGACCCCAAACTTTTGACCGGTAGTGTAGGCTACTAAACAGTTATGATATGGTTAGTGTTAGTAAAGTTGGTTAAAGTTAGAGTAGGGAAAGATTGGGATTGAGTCTAAAAGAAAGGAGGAGACCCAAACTCAGGTGCCCTGTATATACTGTAAGTTGGACCCACTACAAACCAGTCCACTACCCCTATTTAACCATTTTACTCTCTGCCTCGCTACAGGCCACAGTCAGAGTAGTTCCCTCCTTAGTACTGAATTTAAATAATGAGGTGCAGAATCATCCCATTTGAATGTAGTTCCTAGAAATATTTGCAGAATTTAACAAATTACTTTTGGGGTGCTTCCCATCATTTCATTGAAATTTGCAAAATACTTTTTCCTGTATGTAGCCTATTATTATTAATTTTATGATTTCAATGTTATTCACATTCTGATGAAAATGTTGACACTCTTGGTTGCAAGAGTGCAAAACAGCTGGTATGATTCTTTCAGTAAACATAAAAGTAACTTTCTTAAAAAATCTTTAGTTATAAAATACCATTATTAAGTGTCCAAAAATGGAGACACTGTAAGTGGCAAGTACAAGAACAAAAGAACATTACACCACAGTGGCATTAACAATCAAAGTTGTTACTGATTTCAGAAATAAGCATAGTTTATACAATAATGCAGTTGAATAAAAAATGTCATATCATTAGTTGCTCTACTTAAAGTTCCATTCTTGAGAATTGTTAACAGCACTTATTTCGCTATCAAATAGAAGGACCACTTTGCTACTTCTACATACTACATAAAAACAGTTTAATGACTTGGATTAGACTGAATGTAATTTTTCTTTCTCTTTGCCCATTGAACATGAGGAGACACCTGTTCCTCCTTCCTCCTCACACTTTGTTTGAACTCTCCACTCCTCCCTCCCCCGCTGAGTTGAGTTACAGTGGAATGCTTTGGATGGGATATTTTGAGTGAGCAGCATCCTTTATAATCCATATCCAGTTATCCACTCAATTCCCCGCTGAATGCAGCTCTTGTGTGATCAGAGACCTATCCACAGCTGAGGGTGCTACTGTTTCAAAGCAGCTGGAAACGACCTGTCATCACGGGTGGGGGATGATGATGATAATGGATGAGTATTATAGGTTATATCCAAGAGCTTCAGAACACCATACACTCTTAACACTTGTGCACGCACATGTTGTGTGTTGAAAATACTTGAAAAACAGGGTTTGAAAATTGAAGCCAGACAGCTGAACTCGTCCGATGTTACTCGTTAACACACACCAAAAGATTTGCTAAAATAAAATCAACACAATACCCTGAATAATCCCTTTGACTATTACTATTGCGACCATACCCAGCCCTCACAGGTCCAGTGAGCAGTTTGCCTGATTTGAGCAGCTGGCCGTGGATGAAAAATGTTAACTTTGTCCCAGTCTTGTATTGACCGATGATAGCAGGTAAAAACAGTGTTGCCTCATGTTCCCAACCTGATTTACAAACTCTGCGCTCTGTTTTCTATCTACCAGACTGCCAAGCCAACAGGCCATAGAGGTTACACCACAGGAAATTAATTCAATATCACATAACTATTTCTATTTGATAGAGGTGGGTGTAAAATATGCACGTCTGGAATCCGTGGGACAACCTCCCCGTGCTGTTGTTGACTATTCATTTATGCCTACTTGTCAGTGATGTATGTTGGCAAAGGTATAAGTAATGCATATGTAACCTATAGCATATATACTCCTTTTTAAATATACATTGGCCAAGAAGTAAAAACCTGCCCAGTGATTTTTCCACAGTCCTTATCTGCATTTGCAGGTTGCCCAGATCCATCAATGTTTATGAAGCCGAAGCCAGTGTAATTCTAGCACATTTATCCAGTTGGAACACGCACGTGCGTGTGGACATGCACATAGAAACATACAGTCACAAGCACACCCACAGGGAATTTTCCATTATTCCATGAATATCTCTGGCATGGCCAATATGTTTCACTCGCACCCTTTTCTTAATATCCAAGCCAGAAAATATCTTGAATTATTTTCTTAGAAAAATAATTCCCAAATATTTTATAGTAGATAAGGCAAAGATATGGTCGAGGGAGGCTTCTGGCTGGGCATCACTGGAAGATAACTAGGTTTTATTAATGACCTGACAGCGAAACAGGCTAAAGTAATTAGGCTCTTGCCGCTCTCCTGCCCTCCTTCCCTCTCACCGCCGCGATAGATGGGCGAGCAAATTTGGGTGATAGTTTGATAACCAAAGGGACACCAGTGTACTGCGGACAACAAAAACGAAAAACAGAGCAAAATGAATGAGTGCAGTGAAAAAAAGAGGGATGCCATTGATGTTATCGAAGTTCATTCGATTTGCTGCGGAGGAAGCAAGGCGCCTATCGGTTACATTCACCTGTGAATGGTTAATTGTCCCGCACATGCATATGGGCGAGTCATTAATAACATTTGACTAATGGTTTAATTCTCTCTCTTCCTTATTTGCCCATACTAAAACAGATGAAACACCATCACTGATGTTTTCATATTATATGCAGTAGCCCATATAGCCACAGCAAATAACGCTCGCGGCAACCTAAAGGAACACTTTAAAATTAAACTTTGCTCGAAGCTATGTCCTCTAACAGCTTTCATTAATATGTATATTTATATAAAGACAATAGTAAAGATAAGTGTTGTACTGTATTTTTGTTATCCAGTCAGATGATTAACTAAACCAATAATGCAAGCAAATGTATTTGAGTCACCATCTAGCTCTGCATGCCCCAGACTCTCTCTCTACATAAGGAGCAACTGCAATAAGCCCACCAACCTGATGCAAGAATTGATATATGTGTGATTTTGGAGTGGTTATAGGGTTAGTGTTACTGTCCTAATCGTCAGCTGCACATTTATTGACAAGCTGAACGTTTTAGAACCGGCAAATACAGAGGCTAAACCTAACTGACTTGGCCTATGAACAGAAACGAGCGAGTCAACAACTTTGCTAACACAGCCAAACGTCAAGCAAATGCAACAACAGACATAGCATGCCAGAACATTAATTTAATTATTATTGTTATTATGATTATTATTAATTTGATGAATTTACTTTGTCAGACCACAACTGAGACAATAATTTGCTGCTGAACCCTGTGTTCCTTCTGCCAGGGGTAGCAGCTACGGGGATGGACCTTCAGTTGGCAGCTGTGGCGGCTAAAATTCGGCCGGTGCATACCTCAGCGCTGGTGGGCAGATGCCGGTCCACTCAGACTCCCCGTCAGATCAGCACCGCTCAGATTACATTCCTTTTGGCCACCACCCCGCTGTGACCCCCGCCGCAGGGGTTTACACTGGCTTGATTCAAGATTTGGGCTTGTGTTCTTATAGCTAGCTGGTGGTGTAAAGTGGTACGCGCTTCTCCCAGGAGATGATACCCACTCAACAAAGTTAAATAGTGCAAGAACAGGCGTTCATGGCATGGAGGGGTACGGTGGCCAAGAAGGTTCAACACAAACACAAAAGCTATAACACAAACACAAAAGACACAACACAAAGGCAAGTGACCAGTCACTTCTGTTGTCGCTCATTTCCATTGTTGCTTTTGCATTTGTGTTGTGGCTTTTGTATTTGTGTTGAACCGTCTCGGCCACCGTAGAGTGGGAATGAAAGAGGCGCCAATCTATCTATCTATTACAAGTCTGTTTGTCATGAAAATTGTATGGGAGCTGTTATGTTAAGGTAAAAAAAGTTGCTTAATATTGCTTCAAAGGAGATTTAGATTGTAGCTTAATTTGATCATGCTCACGTTTTTTTTTCAGCGTGTAAATCTGACACCAAAATATTTCCAATCACATGTTTGGGTCGGATTCACCTTCATGCATTGTTAAGTAATTCTGAATAGAATGCCACCACAGTAGAGGACAGTGAACACCAAAAAGCATTGTTATCCCTCATACTATTGAGCATTTGTGAGCACTGTGATGAGAAAGGCGCAAGCCACTTACCACCACATCATTTTCCTCTCAGAAATTTCAACCACAAGAACATTTTATGTCAAACAAAAGTAATTTAAGATAACAAATAAACCTCTCCCTGTCCATAGTCTGTGAAACACAATTGTTGCTTGTGTAAAATAATAAATATTCACTTGTAACAATGTGAAACTGTAGTCATCTTTTTTAGCTCTTCAGGATGACAGCCACATTTGACAAAGTGACTGGGAACAGAAAATCATAAAACATGTAGTATACAATGTGATACATTGCACTGCTGCAGCTACAGAATACATTTTCAGCTGAGCTAATATAAAAGCATATGATAAAAATCACCAGACAAAGAATATGTCTCATAATTATCTCCTCAAGACACACCACCCAGGTGGGATAGCTAAACATCTTAAAGCCCCATTTGTCTTTTCATCCATTAGTAGAAACATCTGCAGTATCTGTCTATCTCTCACAGCAGCTGTAGGGTGGGGAGGAAGTCTGAGATACATTAAGACAGCCAGTTGGTCTGTTAAGTGTTTAAATGTGATGCTATCCGTCACTTGGGTGCTGAAGCAGACCCTCAGACTGTGTGTGTTTGTGTCTATGTGTGTGTCTGTGCAAAACTGGCTGTCTATGTTAAACATGTGTGTGATCTGAGAATGACCACAGCAAGGTTTTTGAATATGTATATGTGCACATGCATGATGTGCACGGGCGTGTGTGCGTTTGTGTGTGTGTGTGTGTGTCAGACAAAGCAATCAGGCAGACAGACACAGAGCAACAGTGACTCACTCCAGATAGATCCAATGTCCACTCATCACAAAGGAGAGGATAAGGAGATAATCTGTAAATCAAAGGTTGCCAGTGCTATCTCAACTGGTACTTCTCTCAGTCCCTGAGCCGTATGGACAGGCTTGTCTCTACTCTTGCCTTCTCCCTCTCTATCTCTCCCTCACTGCCCAATTGTATCCATTTTTTCTTCTTTCTTTCTTGCACATTTCTTTCTGTGTCCTTATCTCTTCACCGCTTCCTCTCACTTTATCATTTTTGATTCTTTTTCTCCCTTCATTTCTGAAACTATTTAACATAATTCTCATCCGGAAACCTGAAGTCTTTGACATGGGCTGCGGTCCAGATGTCTCACCCTGAGACTGAACTGTTCCTCCCTGAAGGAGCTCTGTAAATAAATCCAGTTCAAGCTTAAATTGGGATTTGGACTCACTGTACGACTTTGTGTGGTTTGAAGGTTTGAGGGATGACATATTTAAAAAAAAAAAGTTGAAATAAATGACATTAAGAAGTTGGCTGATGAAATGACTAAGACAGTAGTCTAATTGGATCTTGATATCTTAAACAACCTATACATAGTAAATCTCTGTACAATAGGAAGAATGACAACAAGATGATTCTGATGAACACAATTTAAGTGAAAGTCCATCAGTGAGTGAGCAAAATTACGTACAATTTATTTGGCTTTTACAAAGGGGACAAGGGTGTATGTCCAATCTCAGACGGTCGGTCGGTGTTGGTTCCTGTTAATGCTGCATTCACCTATGACATCAGTAATTTCCTGTAATTAAAATACATTTAAAGTGTTTAGTTTTCCTTACTTTTGGGTAAAGTTAGTAGCTCTTCGCATAGGACAGTAGCTGCCAGTTTGGCTTTGTTCCTATTTTTTATGAAATTCTTCATTTTTTCCACAAAGTCATCACGTTGATTGTTATGTGCGTGGATCTGTGTGTGTGCTTAGGGGTGTGTGTAGTCTGATTGTGAAAGATACTTAAGTTAAGGCAGCAGCAAAGCTTCAAAATGGAATATTTGCACAGGCTACATTGCTTGTTTACTCTACAAGCAAAAGTAATTGCTTTATTGGAATTAGACATGATGCTAATGGCCAACAGGACATGTACAAATCTTTGCTCGGCCTCATTAGGTGTACTGTTTCTCAATGTACAGTACCATCACCCATTAGTTGCAAACAAAGTCATGCCATTGATTTAGGTCAATATAGTTTGACTTCAACAGAGTTTAGTTTTACTTGTGGTGTACTCCGACTCTAAGGTGCAGGGTCTCACTGACACCATGGGCCAGTTGTTTAAAGATAAGCTGATTTTGGTCATCGGACTGGATCAAATCTTGAAAATGGGTAGTTCCAAAGGGAAAGAAGGAATCTGAAATCAGATTAGATCATGGAATCCAATCCTAATTTTGATCTGGATCAAACTTTCAGTTTCCAGGAAGAAAATGTAGGAAAACTTTAAACTTGGTCAAATAATTCATTTGTATGATTAAGTGTATATACTTTTATTTTCATTTTGCACTTGACTTTTGTAACTGTCGTAAGAAAGTAAATAAAGTAGACATAGGCTACCAATTAAGCTATTCAGTATAGCAAAGTAAAAATCAAATAAAAATGATCTTGTTCCCAAAAAATAATCCCCCAAACAGATTTCAACAACAAACAAAATAATATATTTCACTTTTCTGTCATTCATCCTTGTATATTAATTTAAAAGAAACAATCATCAGAAATGAGTCTGTCAAAAATATTTTCTGGTCTCTCCCCCTCAGATGAACAAGAACCCTGCACATTCTTTATTCTTAGTTTTTATTCTTATTTCTATTGGACTTTTAGACTTTTAGCCTTTTTTAAGAAATATCCACCATATATTTGTTAAGATGTATCTTTATTTTTTATTTGTTGTGGCTCAGATGAGGGATCATAAAAGAAATTATGAATGGCAGTGGATGCTTATGTTATTTTTGTCTCAAAAATAGGAAACACTTACAGTGACCCCATGTTGTCAATGTAATCTGTTCTTCTACCTGTTCTTTACCTCGCTGGAAGCCCACATTGTGATATGTTGTCCCATTTAAAGCATTGTTAGTCTGGATTTGGTAATCTTGAAAACTGTGTATCTGGATCAGGGCAATCCAGTCCAATGTTGCTTTAAAAAAACAGGAAAAATATACGACAGATTACCTGATTCGGAAAAGCAAAAAATGGGATTTCCAAATCATTTTGATCCAGATTAAATGTTTTGAACAACTAGCCCACTTGATGAACACTGAATAATAATAGAATTAGCCCACAGGACTGCGTTTGGCAAAACTATCAAAGAACACCCCCAGTTTCATTTGGAGTAAAGTAACAGCCTGGGACAATTGTTGATATGTATTTCTGTCTGTGTGAGGAAAAAGGAAAGGGCATTGGTGGTCAGTCAGACATCAATTTGGTTGTCAGAAAACAGCTGGTGAGGTGATTTAGAGGGACACAGTCAGTATTCATGTACTTATTTGTGCTACTTATGTCTTTGTAATTATGTCACTGTGTAATGGTGTGTGTAGATGCATTATGTCCATATAATCAAGTCAATATAACATTTTCTTTGAGTGTGTGTGTGTGTGTGTGCATGTGATGTGTAAAATCCATTAAGGCATAATTGCCTCAGTTTGCAGCCTCAGGTTTGTTACAAGACAGAACTAGATGTACTTCACCCAGTACAATGATGGACCCTTGATTTAAGATGTAGTACAGCAGTTTAGTTCTGGTGTACATGTTAGACAGACAAGATGTTCTACAGCCTTTACAATGACAGATCTGCGGTCGGAGACGCTGGTGTGTGTGCGTGTGTGTGTGTGCGTGTGCGTGTGTGTTCCTGAGTGTGATGGATCAGCACTGGGTTGACATGATGTCCAACAGGAGTGTAGTACAAGCTCCAAAAAACCATGTTGCTTCTGGACAACATGCTATGTGCATTTGCTCAGCTAACTAGGTTTCCTCTTGTGGTAAGCAACAAGCACTTTCCACCCAGCTTTCTTTCCCCTTTGGCATCCTTCCTTAGTTGAGTAATTCATTTCACCCTTTCTTTTTAATTTCTTGCTTTACTCTAGTTTTTTTGTGATCAATTATTATTATTATTTTTTTACATATTTAAAGAATTAACAGTTTTTAACATTGAACTTTTGTCTCGCTTTTTGACAAATACAGTTTGTCATGCATAAATATGAGCCGTGGTAAAATGACATGGGACATTTTAAAAGATCACGCAGTCTAAGACATATTGAACATTTTTGCATTCCTATTGTAATTATTAAAATGTTCTAAATGATATGGTTTGTTCTATCTATTCCGTACTTAACACTACATTTGCTTAAGGCAAAACCTCGAGCATCTAAATTAGGACAGCAAAATTGTCACATTTACTTCAAAATTATTATATTGTTATTGGAATGCACCGCTTCATATGTACCTCTAATCTGCATTGTTTATAGTATAGATTTTAGCATATAGGCCTACAGTTTGTTTTAAAAGAGCTCCTGTTTGTCTGTGATTTTTGGTGGTTGGGGGTGTATTTCAGGGGTAATTAAGGCGGAAAAGTTCCTGGATCAAATATATGTTTCCCTGCTACAGCTGCCTGCCATCACAACTCAAATCCCCACAGAACAGCTTGGTCTCTCTTCATTCTCAATTTGGGCTGGAGAGTCCCCGCAGAGCATCACTACAATGCAACACACGCACTTAGACAGACGCACACAAAAGGCCATTATAAAATGCCAATTTATATTTCATATGTTCCTGTTTGAATCAGTTTGGGCCACACAGTTACAAATGGAGACGACATGGTTAAAGTATTTATGCTATGCAACCCAACGGTCTATGTATTAGTAATACAGGGGAGTGAAGGGAAACATATTCTTTGTCTTATATCCCATTTGTTGTCAGGATGGATTCTCTCATACAGCAAGATGCCATACGGGGATAACAAGGGGGTTCAAGAGGGGTTGAGAGGAGTGTGTGTGTGTGTGTGTG
>NC_045738.1:3429182-3443162 GCF_008692095.1 Etheostoma spectabile | reverse complement strand
TGTGTGTGTGTGTGTGTGTGTGTGTGAGGGTGTTTACTATGACTTTACTTATCTGTGTGAGTGTTGGTTGCAGGGAGGCAGGGCTGAGAAGAAAATGTATGAAATTGTTATGTTTACTGTAAATGTATGTTCTTTGTATTGCCTATTGTTTATTTATTGTCTATTGTCTATGTCTACCTGTCCAATTTGTTGACATGGAAAGTAAAGGAGACATTAGCTAAATAGTGTACACCAAATCATCTATAATTTATACATGCTTATATATGTTCATGATGATTCATACATGGTTTGCTATTTGTTGTTCCTGTACAAAAAATTGTTAATACATAAATAACATGTGAACTGCTGTGAAAAGCATTTAGATCATGGCACACAGGTGAAACACTTGGAACCTGTGGCACACACTGCATGGAACTGCATCGGAGTTCATCTGTCGCACATTATTTCATCCGCACCTCTGAGTCCCTCACAATCTTCCAGTCCCGCCTCAAGACCCATCTCTTCACCTCTGCCTGTCTGCAGCACTACACCCCCCTCACTTTTCATTTATGCCGGAATCTTGTTGTTTTGTTCTGTTTTGTATTGTTCAGGTTTTCCCTACCAATTCTATTGTTATACCCAGCTGTGAAAGAACACCTTTAACTCTCCCCTGTTGTCCTCGGGTCAAATTTGACCCATTTTCAAAAGGTTTCTATATTATAAATTTGTGTTTCTTTCAAACAGATTCAAAAGAAAAAATGTGGCGGTCCCCTGCAACGCTCTGTACAAATAAAAAAAATGATCAGTTCAGTACTTTAAATGAATTTATATGTTTTATTCAATTGAATTTTTTTTTCAACTGAACGTTGAAAATAGCTTAAAATATGTGGGGAAAAATGCAGAACGTGACATATATTGTGGAAAAAAGTGATAGAAAACATTGTAAAAAGTGACAAAAATATCAAAGCAACAAAAGTATCAATAAAAAAATGAACAAATGCCTTAAAATTTTTTCACATTTTGACTCATAAAAACAAAAAGTTGCTCGGTCGACGGGAAGACAACACGAGGCGTTAAACTGTAGTCCATGGCTCAATTCATGACCATATTACACACCAATTACTTTTACAATGCAATACTGATTCACACTTGCACTGTAGGTATCCGGGTACCATTGAATCTATTTGTTGAATCACTTCAGGAAACAAACAAACTAATGTTGTCACAGTGGTAGTAGTCAGGCTAACATCATGTAAACAAGGAGAACTGGATGCTGCATTAGGCTAAATGACAGTTAAATCTAAGGCATGCCGAGGTGGTGGGGATATGCCAAGTAGCAGACAGCAAAACAAAAAGAAAGATGTTTACAATAGTGTGACAATGAGGCATGCCAGGGAGAAAGGTAAGAATTAATAGTTACAAAATGAGATCTTGCTTGGGATGCATGTTTACCTCTGGTTAAATGCATATTAGATGACTGGGTGGAACTTCAAAATAACAGCAAATATTTCAAAGCCAGGCAGAGGTGCACAGGGGCATACTGCAATCATAACATGCTGGAACATAAGTTTAAAGTCTTTCAGAATTTATATAACACGGATGCAACAATATTTTGCATGTAAGTGAAGAGGCAAATTTGCATGAGATATGCATTACTTATAAGGGCACAACACAAGTTGTTTAGTACTGTAGGCACCAATCAAAATGAATTACTTCTATTGTTAATTTTTTATTGTCTCAACACACGACTGAGAAAATGCATTAGTCACTTAGCATCCATTTAATTTTTTATGGAAAGCTGCTTGGGAGAAAAAAATATAGTCACCAAAAAGAAAACAACAAAATGGAACCACATGATGCAACTACACACAGTTGTCACACAGAGAAAGACCTTTGATGCCCTGTTAACAAAATTGACATATAAGTGAATTCAGCATTTAATGTGAGTTTTAAACCTAGATGAGAATATTTATATCAATTTTTCACTGAACTGAGTTAGAAACAACTTTGAGGAGACTGAACTGAAGATTTCACAACTCAGGGTCACTGTATTATTTTATTCTATTGAGTACAGAACTGCTTCTCGAGAATGGATGGATGAAAACGATGCCAAATATATGCCTCATTCCAGTAAAATTTGCATCCCTCATTCATCAGTTATAAGGGGGATACGGGCCTCAGAATGCTGTTTAAATTCCTTTTTTTTCTTTTAGATCTCTCAATCTTTTCCATATTACCAAACTAACTATGTGTGACAGGCTCCATGCATATTAAAGACATTTGTTTTAGTGTCAAGCCATGATGATGATTGGTCTGAAAATATGCTCAATTAGCTATTAATCCTTTACGTCTGTGCAATTACCATTCTTTATGGAGGAGGGGAGAGTCGGGTGCCTGGTTACAACAGTTTGGGTCCAGAGGTGCTGGAGGTTTTCAATCTGATCAAAAATACAGGCCTTAATGAGGCACAACCTGCCCCCAGCTGGGAAGATTTCATCCAAAATTCATTAATTTCCTGTTTTATTAATCTGGAACCACAAGCTGAGATGTTCAAAGCTGCAGGAAGGCCAGAACCTGTGGTGCATGGAAAGAGGGCAAATAACGTGTGAACGGGAAAAAGACAGAGGAATTACAGCATGTATGTAATACCGCTACCATCCCTATCTTTACAGTTATCAGGAAAGTCACCAAACTCAAACTAGAACTTTATCCACACATAAAGCTACCTTAAATCTGTAAATCCAATGCAATGTGCAGATTTGAAAGGTTAAGCTATAGTAGCATATTTAATTTATTGTTTTAGTTACAGTATGTATCATAAAATAGTTCATTGTACGATAAAAGGTGTCAGTTAGTAGTCACACACTCGCTGTGTGTGTAGAAGCTAAAGAGGGTGATCCTGCATGTTCAAATTTGAGACATCAGTAGACAGCAGCACATACAAGGGGGTAGATAATAACAGGAACACCTGCACAATCCATTGCATTCAAAACAGTTAACATTCAATTATTTATGCATCATTCAAACTCAATATTTGGGGCTGAGTCTTAAATTGTGTGTCTGTGTGTGTCTATTTGTATGTGTATGTGTGTGTGTGTGTGTGTGAGAGAGAGAGAGTATGAAGGATCTATATTAGTGAACTGTATAGTACTCTTTGCTTTCATTGATTTTAACTTTCAAAATCCAGGTTCCTTTGAATTGAATGGCCCATAATTCATATAGATTAATTATCTTTAAGTTCTGCATTCCCATGAGTGGGAATCAACCCACCCACACACAGACATACAGCACTCACATGCACTCACAGTTTTGATGTATATTTCCATTTATTTATCTGGTGTGGGATGCCGCTCAGGTCACGGGCCGTAATGTTTATAGACTGACTGGGTTTGCATATTTGAAAGAACGTATGATGAGGACGGGGGAGGCAGAAGGGAGGGAAGAGGCATTGGGAATAATATGGGGGGAAATGGAGATGGAATGATGGAGAGAGGGAGAGAAATGAGGAAAGCTGTATGTTGGGACATACTGGCTGAAATTGATTGGTTTTGATCAAAAAATTCCACTGTTATAAAATCATCATCCTTTCCTAATTATGTGTCCATGTGTCCATAAGAATGGGATGCAATGATGGTTGGGAAGAAAGTGATTTGTGGTTTCTCAATCAATCCATTCGTTCTAATGTTGAAGAAAGATGACATAGATAAATATGATGACATACAGGTTTTGAACAACCTCATGTTCATGTGTGAATATGCAATGGGGAAGATCAGATCCAGCTTATACACTTCCTGTATGTGCAAATAAGTAAGTAGCAACAAAGTTCAGACCTAACTATTTGTTTAGTAATGATTACACAACAGGAGGACAAATTAGGTTTCAGCTCCTGTGAAAACAACTTTATCTTAACACTCACCTATGTCTTTGCAAATGTCTGTTTGTATACTTTCACCAAGGTGTCCGGTAGGGCTGCACGATTATGGCCAAAATGATAATCGCGATTATTTTGATCAAAATTTGACTCGCGATTATTCTCACGATTATTTGTTGATTTTAACCAAACAAATTTTATTGTCACATAGGCTATTTATACTGCGAGAGGAGGTGTATGGACGCTACTCACAGAGGACGGCTGACTCATTATGAACAGGTCCACACGGGTCGAACGGCGGATACACACGTCGTGTGTATTAAACGTCTGTATCTTCACTGCGCTGCATTTTTATGAACTATGATATTCTGGCCATGGGTCACATCTCTGGTCCTGGTCCAGGCTTCGGTACAGCAGCTCCGTCTCCCACGCTGTGACTCTACCAACTGAAGTTAGCTGCATTCAAAAACTTCTTCTGTGTTCTTCGCCGTAGCGGCCGCGATAACAGTTACCCGCGAAACACTGGTACAAATACAGGTTTGCCCCCTCATACTTAACAATATACAGCTGTGTTAATGAAAAATTAAAACTGTAACATACATCAGAAGTGTGGACCGGCGGCCGCTGTGTGGCGGGGCGGCAGAAGTAGAGAGAGAGAGTAGGACAGAGAGCGTAGAAAGATCCACACCAGGCACGGCTTTACAGACGAAATGGTTCATGTAACGCAAAATTAAACCATATCCATATAAACAGCATTGCAGCGGATGCGAGGACATTAGCACCGTTGCTTCCTAGAAGAGCTAACAGCTAACAGACGCTACTAGCTAACAGCTAACAGACGCTAACTAGCACTGGTCACTGCGTTTGTCTGAAAAACAACATGGGACAAGTGTTGCTTTTACTGGTAAACTGGTAAACCTTGAGACTGACGTATTACCGACTGCTATCTGTTGAGTTTTCCTCACGCTACTCTGTCCTCTGTGACTGTCTACATCTAGAAACTTAGCTGCACGGGGTGCAGTTAACTACCTGACTGGCTCATGAGCAGACGGCTTTATGGAGCGGGAGATTGGCTTTGCAAAAAACCCGGAGCGTTCAATGAAATGCCGCTTTATAAAATAATCGCTTGATCACGCAAATTTGATCGTGGGAAGTCCAAATCGTGATCGCGATTAAAATTCGATTAATTGTGCAGCCCTAGTGTCCGGGATTTTAAACCCATTCATTTGTATCTAAAGGTTAGTCCTTCTGTGCCCTTTGAACTGATTTTTTTTAAGTACACCCTTCTCCATGCTTCTGGACCTCCCATGGCTGCTCTTGCCTCCATTTGCATTCATTTTCATGATTGCTCCATGCCTGTCTTTCTCTCCCCGCCTCGCCTTCCTATTACCTGCCTGTCCACTCGGCTTTGCGTCAGTCTACAGACAGATTTCACCATATTCTCCTCCTTTTCAAAACCACAGGCATGGTTGAGGGGAGCTGTAGTCGAAACCGTTCAAGTGTGCTCGTTCACTTTTTTTAGGGGCTTGTCATTTCACAATTCTACCTTTCCCAACGCTGCTGTCGGATAGAAGGGGATTAATAGGCATCACCTCAGTGCTCTTCATACCGGATTTTTTTTCTTTGCCTTAGAAAATATTAATATGAATTTATTTTTGCTGAATTTATGTATTTTCAAACATCTTTCCTGGCTGAGAGAATATCAATCATATTTAACAATCGAGGCAATGAAAAGTGTTTTCTAAGATCCACACAGGTGATATTTACATAAATGTCTTTCCTTAATATTTGCATTATCTTCTTCTCAAATCAACAGACATCTAAAAGCAACGATTCTTTGAGTACAGCTTCATTTTTAGATTGATTTATTTAATGACATAACTCTGCCAATTAGCCTACAGGCTCAGACATTAGCCTACAAACTATTTTAATCTTTAAAGCTATATCCTGGAAGCTGTAAAGTGTAGTCCAGTGTATTAGATTATTAAGGATCCACACTTGATGAATCTCAGATAGAGAATTCAATCAAATTAATCCAATAAATGTTTTCTAAACAGTTCTTCTATCATTCAACATCATTGAGTTGGTTGCCTTTGTTTTATTTAAAAAAAAAGTGAAAAAAGAAACAGACTGAGAACTAAATGTCTCTCCTGTAGAATAAATCTCTTCTTGTCATACTTGAAATATGAGTTCAAGGAGAAACTATTCCCTTTCTAACAAACAATGCATTTTTTTGTTTTTTTTTCTTTCAAACAAGAGTCTACAGCCATACCCGCTCTGTGAGGCTTTACATGGACATAGCAGTAGTTTAAGCTATTGTAAATGCTATGATCAGCATGCTAACATGCTCACAATGCCAATGCTAACAGGCTCATGGATATTATGTTCAACATTTTGCAGTTCTTTTTGGAAAAAGAGCAATGTGGTCAGGTAAAATGTCTGAAGTTACATACACAGTTGTGAACATTCCTTTACCATAGTCATGGATAGAGAAAAAATCCAGTTTGTTGATTAAAAAAAACAACTTGTAAAACTTCTGGTTAGTATTGATTGAAATTGATTAATGTAAAGTAACTTAAATTGTAGAAACTGTAAAGATAAAAAGTGTGTCCTTTTTGTATTGGTGTTTGACGCTGGTGTTTTTACTCTCAGTGTGTGTCATCTCAGGGAGGATGGTTCATAGTGTTTGCTGCACTGAGCCACTGAGTTTGGAGACGTGTGTTAAGAGTTGTGTTAGAATGTTGCTTGGAATGAGTTTTGCAGGTGATGTGAACTGTTTAGCTAAGGTAACTGTTGTTAGTGCAGACTGGTTTAGAGTTTTGCACATGTGGTTTCAGTTGTGACCACTGTCGTTCAGCCATCGAAAAAAACTAATTTTTATAATAAAAGCCTATTAGCATGCTAATATTTACTAATAATCAGTAAATACAAAACTGAGGCTGGGAATGCCATTACAGTTTGGTGATGAACCTAAGTATTGGACAGAGCTACGTCATTCAAAAGTGGTAAACTAAAAGTTGATTTCCAAAACGGATACAGAGCCAGGTAATTTTCCAAATGGGTGTCAATTAAAACATATCTGTTACTTTCTTAGTTCTCTTTTGAAATATGACATCAGCATCTATCATCCACAAAACCATGGACACCTTTCCTCAGGTTCCCCTGTATGCCAGTTTTAATTCAGAATGAATACTCACTGCTGTATGTGCACACCCCTCACCTGAAGCTAATTGTGATCTTAACAATAAAAAAAGGTCCAACTGTTTCCTCACTTCAAAAATATGCCTCACTGGAGTTTTAAAAGCTCAAAATCAAGTCGAGCCAAGTTACACGCAAGCATGCCTCTTTGATTTTGTGATGTACACCATCATGCCACACTCATGTCAGGGAACTTATAAAGAACTGGCCGTGTTGTGAAGTGCCTTTTGGTATAAAAAATGAAACCACCAACATTATAATATTCATGAACATTCACATCCCTCCCTTCCCCCTTTTCTGTTCTTCTCTTCAGTCCTCTCCTCATTCCCTTTCCTCCTTTACTCCTCCCCTCTCTCTCTCTTCTCTCCTGAATGCGAGAGGTGACAGACATATATTTTCATGTCTCTTCTCCCCTGCTCTGAAATACAGAAAAGGTTAATTCCTTCAGTGTTTACAGACCTCACTTCAACCACCAGGGTGAAATCCCTGCCCCCATATTTTAAAGACAATGTTTTTAAATTTTTTAAAACCTACCCGTCCTATCCAATTAACCTCCAGCTGATCATTCTACAAAAGCACATGGCACAATAAAAAATGCATTGTAGCCAATCTTGGAGAAGTTTTAATGGTTGGGACGGAGAAACAGAAACATATGTATCTTGTTTTCCTTTCATAATGTGCAGAGGACTCACTAATTTGGTGTCTGGGACTTCAGAGACTCAACCAAATTTAACCACGATGTCAAGTGAAATTCTTGGATTGTCTAAATGAACTTAAAAATAAAAACTATAAACAAATTTGAACTATCGCACAATTCATTCTTATTCAAACGGAAATGTAATGTTGGAAATAGGCCATTCAAAAGCATTCAAGGTGTCTCCGCTGCCTCACTTCAGCGTCAAGCTAACATTAATACAACAAGTTCTCTAAATTAAACATAAAAATATGCTGCTGGTCGATGCGTTCCAGAATCACACGTATAACCTATCCAGTCTGACACCACTATCAACAGGAAGATATGGCCATTTTAAAATTGTCTCTGTTTTTTTGAGCTTTTAAACAAATACACATTTATAGTAAAGGTTTGGCTAGGTTTAGGCACAAAACGACCTGAAACCTTGTGCTTCGGGTAAATATAACTATCATCATGCTATAAAGAACCCAATGTTGTTAGGTAGGTAGGAAACAGGAAATGTACAGTAGTGTCTAATGTAGAAGTCCATGGTTGGTGTTTTTTGAAGATAATGTTTTGGCTTTGCATTTGATTTGATAGAGATAGATAGACAGGAAGGGGGAAAAGAGAGAGAGGGGGTGAAAAAGACACTCTTGGTGAGCTAGAGGTTGCCTCAAAGTCCAAGTTTTTGTAAAGAGTTGGGGGACATGTTGAATCACTTAACTTGGAAGCACACATACTTCTTGGACGCACAGTTGTTAAAGTCAGTAAGCAGATGGACAGCGGATATGGCGAGGCCTGTTTCACTCACACAACAAGAGTTGATTACAGATTAAAAGCTCAATTCCTTACCACATTTGAAGGTTACTTTTGAATTTGAAATATAACCTGACAATGTTGGAGGTGAGTTCTGTGATTGCGTGATTATACTGTAGTAGGCTCAATCCTAAGAAAAATATGCACGACTAATACTGACACCACCTAACTTTACTAAATAATAGGCACAATAAATAAATAAAAAAACTGATCTTGTGTTTAGAGCACCATCGTCCGCTGCAGCGGGTCTGTGGTTTGATATTTCCTGTCAACAGCCAAAAGATAGAGGATGAGAAATGTGTGGAACATCAGAACATGTAACTGAGTGGCGAGCGCAGTTATTCAACACTATATCATGTAACTGCAATGTCCTGGTTGAGTCAGACCAAATACCTTGATTTATGCCATTTGGGGATGACCCCTTTCCAGATATTCCTGTAGTCGCTGTCAGCTAACTAAATGTCATCAAACCAATCAAAGGTTTCATCTAAAGGCAGCAGCCATTTTTTTAGATAGGATGAAATGACTGCTCTTTTGTCGACATATGCATAAAACTGTACACTCTGTACTTTCTTCAAAACTCTCACAATCGCTCACTCACATACTGCCTCACCTACTCAACGTCTCCCTTTCTATCACACACTCACGCATACACAGTACCGATCTCAGTCTCTTTTGCTCACTCTGTCTCCTCTTATCTCTGGCTTTCTAACAAATAAGACAACAGCAAGAAGTCTGCTGGACGTACACACGCGTGCACGCCTTCACCCAGCTGCCCCTGCCACAGCATCTCTGCACCGCAAACAAGCATCTGGTTGTTATCGCTCTCCGCCATGCTTGCTGAGCAAAGTTTAAGCTGATTCTGTGACAGCCCAAACTGAGCCACCCCGGCATTTCCTTACAGCGAGGCCCCTAATCTGCCAGACTGGGGGAGAGACAGAGAGTGGTCCTCTCTCTAATTCGACAGAGAAGCAAGGCTTGAAACAGCACAATTAAAAAGATACTGTTGTGTTTACACTCGCTGGCCTGTGTAACTGCTGAATGGGGGACATAAACAGCTTAGCTGCAGCCAGTGTAAGTGGCCTGCGTGGTCCTTCTTCTGCTGAATACGAGAAGACTTACTGTATTCTGTCACACCACATTTGACAGGAATTTGAAATCTGCTGCATTATGTGCTTCCCACAATAAACCTTGTGTTGTTTGAAAAGCCGGCATTAGACAGCAGAAAACTGGCATCAGAGAAGGGAAATAATTTGATCTTGTCTAATCTGGCTGAGGGGGGAAATATTGTAATCCCCTCCGTTCTCTGCGATACGTGCATGTGCCTGTATCCGTCAGTGTCTGTTTTTGTGCTCATGTAGGGTTGTGCACATACATTACTCACCATGCGAGACAGATGTTTTTGAAAGCATAATTCTGCTATTTGGTCCTTTGTGTGAAATTGTTGATATTGCCTTTTCTGTTGAGGTTCCCATAGGTGTTTCTCACACAGCAGATAATAGCAGGAGACTTGATTTGGAGCTGGAAATCTATTGTTTGCACACACAAACACACACACACACACACACACACATACACACACACACACACACAATGCTCAGTCCTCGTGGGGCCATCAGAGCTCCATTGTAAAAGCTTCTGGTTTTATGAGGAGCGCAGATGTAAATCCTCACATTCTCTGTGATATCTCTTCGGCATCCTGTTGTCTCTATCTTTGATCACCTATCTTCTGGGAAGTGATGAGTTCTGAGAGCCAGAAACGAAAAACAACAGACACATTAGGCCCGTTGTATTTATACCCGCCCATAAACAATGGACCTGTGTCAGGGCGATTGTTTCCCCCAGCGACTCTCAGGGAAGGCTTTGGAAATTGAGAAACAAAAACTTTTTGTTTCACACTAGCCTGTTCCATCTTTCTGCACCATTGTCGTTCCTGGCTCTTTGATAACAGGCTGGAACAAAACCCCAAACTAATCTCACATGCTCTCATTCATTTAGATCCTGGATCATAAAAATGGACATTTTTGGATTGTTGTTCAACCAAACTCTTTGTTTTTTTCTTCTCTATGCCAAAATGTTGTAATCAGACATTGTTGTTTTCTGCTTTGTCAGATAAAAGCTACCGCATAGTTCTAATGGAATAATAGGTAATCAGGTGTTGTGAGAAAGGGGCCTTTTTCACTTTGTCCTTGTTGCTGGAGGGATCAGGGGAATGATTAGCAGGGCGCACTCACCCGGGAGAGGAGACAATGAGCGGAGTAGATTGTCTTGTGTATGACGATAAACTAAGAGGCTCATTATTATCTGTAGAGTGATAAACCACATGGATGGTTCCGATATAACGCTTATACAGCTGCTGTGTGGTTTGGTCTCCTGCTTCAATCTGAGCACATTCCCCTGGATTAAAGCATGAACTTTTAACAGTTTTTTGAGGCAACGTTTAAGAACTTTGTACATCCAATCATACAATTTAAGACTAAATGCAACCTTCATAAAGCATTTTGTCTTTCCAACCCTACAACTTGTGTTTGTCAAGTATTCTATTAAACTACTTTTCTTCATTGTTTAAAGATATTTAAAATATCTTGTTTTATTCTAAGGGACTCAAAATAACCAGATATAAGAAGTACATGTTTCTTTGTACGTGAAAAACACAAAAAGTCCAAGAACAACATGCAATTTATGTTACTCTCTATTCTGCTTCTTGAAATGCTCCTGCAGATCGGGAGGGTTGTGTGACTTATTTACCTGTCCAGCCTCTCTGTGTTCAGCGTTGTCAACAAGATGTTAGCACTCAAAGGGGAAAATAACTGCAAATATAAACATGCTGAGGTACATCTCGAGCTGGAACAAACCTGCTTTTCTGACAGCTTGACAGTCACCTGAGGGTGAAACAGATTCCAAAATCACTGTCCAACCGGCCACACGTTGTCTTGCTTTGCTTTGCTTTCACACACACACACACACACACACCACACACACACACAGTCAGACACAGGGACAGACAGACAGATGCACACACGGATGCATGCATGCACGTGTGTACGTACGCACACACGCACGCACGCACGCACACAGGCGCGCGCACACACACACATACACACACACACAGACACACACACACACACACACACATACACATACACACACACGGCAGTCCGCAGAGGGGCCAAGCAGGAAAAGAGGCTGTCTCTGGCTGGGCAGCTGTACGGTCAAGCAGAAATATCTGAATGTTTCCCCTCCAGCAAACTGCTAGTATCAGTGGTGACAGACAGACAGTCTGACAGTCAGACTCTCTCTCACACATGGACACACACAGACACATGCAAACGTGCACAAACACACAATGATCGACGGAGAGATGGACGGACAAGACCATCAGACACATTCTTTAGGCAGAAAGAAATGCACAAGAGCACACACAAACACTAACACACACACACACACACACACCACACACACACACACACACCACACCCACACACACACACACACACACACACACACACACAATCAACAACAACAATGACATGTTATCCTTCATGTGACAGAAATATCTCTTCTGTGGTCCTTAAAATGACTCCCACTGTCAAAGTAATTCAAATTTTGTAAGATTGTCTACATGTTTTTAATTTTCATAAAAAGAAGATAATCACTTTCTGACAAAAGCGGGACATAACTAGCTCTGAAACCTAATTCTTGAGCTTTAATATAAGTATAAAAACTTTCTGTTTTCCTCCAATTCTGTAGTTCTCTTTCTGAACCATAGAGGTCACTGTTGCTTTACATACTACTACAAACCAATGTGCCCAATGTAAACCTCTCTTCCTCATTAGAAAGTATCTTGATCCACACACATCCTTTACTTTTTCGTTAAAGGCTGTGCATAAAATATTTTCCAAACATTTTTGTATCCTTCTTTACACTCCCTCCCAAGATTAACCCTAAAAGCTGTACTACCACAGTTCAAATGGGAATGTGTAGTGTGTTGCTGATGTAACATTTACTCCTAAATGTTATTAAAGCTAGTTATGTGAGGTCAATTTCAGCATGTGGTGTTAAGATACTGGTTGTTGCGCACATAAGAGTGTCTAAGTTGTAAAAGAGCATAAGCACTTAAAGTGTCACCACAAACTAACCCCAAACACTTTGCAGAGCTCTAAAGACTCACTTCCTGTGGTTAAACTTGCTACATGGAACATACCTCAGGTCTTTAGCCGGCAGTATAGAAACCCTATTGAAGTGCTGCACCTGTTCAACAACCACAAAACCCAACAGTTAAAGTTAGTGTTACATGCAAGTGAGTGGTGTGCCCACAAGTAAAGGTGGGAAACATCTTAAACAGCTTTAAGTGCTTTAAGTAACATCATTCACCTTTTAATAAAATAAATGCCCAAAGCTATTCCCAGTAAAATGTAGATGTGTTCATGGTACAAACACTCACTCTGAGGGAGGATACTCCATATTCACCTACTTTATTTTTCTTTGAACTCTAACAGAGAATAAAGAAAGGCCTTTTTTTCTGCAATGTAGGTGGTAAAAACAAAACTACTATCAGAAGTACCATATTCTTATATGCAGCTATAAGTTCTAGCAGGCAGTGTACTAAAATAAAAATTCTTCGTTCAACACGGTCCGGACTTTTGATGGGTTTGAGTGTGTAAAGATATACTATAATTTGTTTTACCATACAACAGCACCCCCACCTTTCCTCCCAGTACACAGGCATCATTGTTTGAAACTCAGCACAGTTCAATGTTAAGTTTCAAAAGACAGTGAGCTGCAAAAAAACTTATTTTTGTCCATCAGAGACATGATTCAATACAATCAGCAAACAACTCTAGTAATCCTACTAAAAGTGAACCAAGTGTTCCTGAAATGTGAGCTCAGTTTAAAAAAAACGTTGTAACTAGATGACAAACTAAATGTTTTTTGAAAACCAAAAACAACTTTGTTGTTGGAATTTGTCTTGACAGCAGCTCCACCTTTAGGCTATCATTTTTAGTGTACCTCACACTCATCACTCACTCTTCTGTGGAAACTCAGAAACTGTCAGTACTACTTACCTGTCGGACTACCTCCTGGAAAAAATACACCGGCATTAAACACAATATCTAACTCTAACATGGACATATACCAGTCCAAAGTTTTGACATGCTTTCCAATTGAATGAGAAAGTGTTTCCAAACTTTGGACTGGTACTGTAAATGTATTGGTTATTGTCTGTTTTACTACTCTTAGTCTCTTAATTTCAACTGCAATGGAAGCATTTAACCTGACTACCTTAAGCAGAAAGTGTTAATATTCTCTTGTGCATATAACTATGATGCGATTTCTTTTCCCCACAAAAGATAGAAAAAAGAAAAGAAAAATAATACATAAAGGAATCACAGCAGTGTCATGAAGCACAGTATTTGCCTCTAAACCCCCCCCCCCCCCCCCC
>NC_045738.1:3428676-3429172 GCF_008692095.1 Etheostoma spectabile | reverse complement strand
ACACACACACACACCTCTGCAACGCAAACGCAGACATGCTGAGTAAAAGAATACAAAGTGTGCAGGTGTGCATGGGACATGCTATGCAAGTTTAACACACCTCTATACACACTGACAACCATGCCCACATTTAACACATGAACTGCATGTGCCAAACGTTCAGGCTCTGCTGGCTTGTTCTGCTGGTTTGCACACACACACACACACACACGTGCGCACACTTAGCTGCACATACGAATACAGTTTAGTGCTAGTTTGGTTTTTCTGCTTACACTGCAGAAAAAAGGCATGGGTTTGTCATTTGTTAATTCAATTCAATTCAATTTTATTTATAGTATCAATTCATAACAAGAGTTATCTCGAGACACTTTACAGGTAGAGTAGGTCTAGACCACACTCTATAATTTTCAAGGACCCAACAGTAGTTTCAGTAGTTCCTTCCAGAGCAATTCCTTCCAGAGCAAGCAACAGTGGCATAGAAAGACTCCCTTTTAGG
>NC_045738.1:3427939-3428666 GCF_008692095.1 Etheostoma spectabile | reverse complement strand
GGACAGACCCAGGCTCTTGGTAGGCGGTGTCTGACAGGCCGTTTGGGGTTAAAATGAAGAGTGGCAATAACAGATGTAAACATATATAGAATAGTAGTTTGTGGTAGTTCATGGCATAGCAGGGCACTGTACGTTATTAGAAGGCACAGCAGAGCTAAGAGGATGTAACAGGGCATCCCAGGACATGTAGCAGGACCACGGCGACAGCACAACAACATGATCTTGGAGCCTCCCCGATCCAAGAAAACATGCTGGGGGAAAAAGAACTTGAGGTCTCCGGGGAATGACTCCCCAGAGCTAGGTTAGTAACAGGCATTTCTGGGACATGGATGCACACAAATGGAAAGATGAAGGAGCTCAGTGTGTCAAAGGAAGTCTCCCAGCAGTCTACAACTATTACAGCATAACTAAGAGAGACAGGGTAAAGAGAAGAGCCTGGTCGGGGTGTAATGCCCTGCCTCTTTCTAGTTTTATTATTTTATTGATTATATAGTAGATGAATCTGACAACTATGAAGAGAAGCAGAGAAGAGAATGTCTGCAGCTATACACCCTCCCCCGCCGGTCTAGGTGAACGCTGCGACTCATCACTCCCTAACTCCCTAGCTTTATCAAAGAGGAGAGTTTTAACTTTACTCTTAAACGTGGTGACGGTGTCTGCCTCCCAAACCCAGACGGGAAGCTGATTCCAGAGTAGAGGAGCCTGATAGCTGAAGGCTCTGGCTCCC
>NC_045738.1:3410435-3427929 GCF_008692095.1 Etheostoma spectabile | reverse complement strand
TTTTAGAGACTCTAGGAACCACAAGCAACTCTGAATTCTTAATTAAAAGGTGAATGATGTTAATTAAAGCACTTAAAGCTGTCCACTCACTTGCATGTAACACTAACTTTAACTGTTGGGTTTTGTGGTTGTTGAACAGGTGCAGCACTTCAATAGGGTTTCTATACTGCCGGCTAAAGACCTGAGGTATGTTCCATGTAGCAAGTTTGACCACAGAAAGCGAGTCTTTAGTGCTCTGCAAAGTGTTTGGGGTTAGTTTGAGGTTACACTTTAAGTGCTTATGCTCTTTTACAATTTAGACACTCTTGTGTGTGGAACAACCAGTATCTTAAAACCACATGCAGAAATCAACCTCACATTACTAGCTTTAAAAACATTGAGGAGTAAATGTTACATCAACAATACACTACACATTCCCATTTGAACATATAGCACAGCTTTCAGGGTTAATCTTGAAAGAGAGTGTAAAGAAGGAGAAACATTTATGCTGTCCAAAGATTCTTAAAATTACTATCTACCATAGAAAAGACCAGTTACACACACACACACACACACACACACACACACACACACACACACACATCTCATGGTGGAACTCACTAGAGACTTTGTGGCTTGGTATTTGGCCCATCAACATTCTGTTTCCTCTCTGCCCCTCTCTCCTGAAGTCTCATTTCCATCGCCTGACAAACGAAAAGGCAGGATCCCCCTTGCCCACTGAATCTGTTAAAAAAAAAAAAAAATCTTGACTCCAATGTACATCAGTTAATTATCAGTTTCACTGAGTGGCAGACTGTCTCTACCTTACTTTCTGTCTGCATGGTTCCACACACACACGCACAGCCGCACACATGCACACACGCACGCACACACACAGAGCTATAGAGGGAGGGAGAAATGAGAGAGATGGCAGACTGCCACAGTGGCTTTCATTGTAAACTTGTTTAGTCAAAATAACAAGTCTGAGTATTATGAAAGACTGTAATGAAGCATTGCAGACTGATGTTGCAAAAGAGTGAGTGACTGCGTGGCGCGCTTCTGACTTACCTTGTTGAAAAGTCCTTAAGGTGAGTTGGCATGTCATTCAGGCTGTAATGCCTTACACCTAGCGGGGGAGTTTTAAGTCATTTTGGCATGTAATTATCAAAGGAACACTTTGTGATAGATGGCAGAGTCAACGACTGAGAGATCAAGGGAGCAGGAGGAAAAGAGAGAGTGAGACACCCCGTCTGAACCTCATCATAATTAGAGGATTCCAATGACTTTTATCCAACGGTTAAGAGTTATTTCATGAATCCTTTTAAAGTTGACATATCAGACCTATACCTGACACACATCCATGCACCTGTCAAACAAGTTGTTTTAATTAGCTGTCAATGGAAAAACTTACCAAATGTGAACCTTTGGTAGTAACAAAGTGCAGAAGCCAAAGTGTGTGAGCAAAGAGCACAAATAAAGCCTCTCTTAGGGAAATTTTATGTGGGCTCAGTGTCATTGTATTAGAATAGTGTAGAATAGCATTTTTGACAACAGAACACACTTTCACACTAGTCCTGTTGGAAGGTTTCCCTGAGATAATATTATTCCCCGTAAAAGTGAAAAGATTAAATATTACTATATTACTATATGCTATAATATTATATTATTGTAACACATATAATACATACGTATATATATATATATATATATATATATATATATATATATATATATATATATATATATAAAATTGTTACATATTACACATTCCCTTGTCAGGCTCTTGGAGTGGTCAAAATTATTTCCTCTGGCAATTAACATTTTTCAAATTGTTGAGTCATTTTGTGCTTGTCATCACCTGTGGCAGTTGTAATTAAATCCATAGTGTGTTTCTGCAGGGGTGTCAGACAGGGAGTGGAAAGGGTACTGAGCAGCCAGGGTCCTCATTTGAGGAGGGCCTAAAATATGCTAGAATGAACACGCTGTGGATGTGGGGGGACGAGGGTGTGGGCATAGAGAATGCCTTGCTACAGGGCCCCCAATTGTGTGCTACGACCCTGTGTTTCTGCAGTAACAATGTCGGCCGATGCTTTAACTTCTTTTCCTTTGTCATGCATTTCTTTCCTCCATGGCTGAAAAACGATTGATACAAGCTTTCAGAAAGTCCTGTAGGTTACAGTACATTTCTGGTATTTTTTTTCAACCTGGACTCTATTTTGCATGTTGTCAGACACTCATAATAACCATCTGAGTCAGTCAGTGGAAAAAAACAAACCCTTTTAGTGGACGTCACTCGAAGGTTGCTGCCAATTACAGCGTTCTCACCCGATACAAGGCCAATATTTCCAACAATTCTTGTTCACTTTAGTCACTTGGACAAAAATCCATAAGAAAATAAGGTCCAGGTAAAAAAAACAAAAAACAAAATCTAACCTAAACCCGACAAAGAAAAAAAAGAGGCACTATAAACACAGTTGAATACACTTGGTAGCTCAGGAACAAAAGGCTACAAACAACCCACAATGCCACACTATCCGCAGGAGCCAGTGTTCCACCAGTACTATCTCCATATGATCAGGCAGACTGATCTCATGAATTGACGTGTAAAGGCATGACACGCCAATATATATGCCATTATTGGCATGTTATCAAGACGCACACTCGCTTTTTAGCGTGTGCACGCGAACGCTCAAAATCAGCGTGTATGTTTATGCAAAGTAATGATGTCATCTTAGATCTGGAGTTTAATCGAGATTTGTTAAGTCATGGGTCTCTGTGCTTATAGTTACCAAAGATGGGAGGCAACTTGCCACAAACTATCATGCATTCAAGTTTTAGTATCATTTTTTTAAAGCGATAAATTGAAACTTCAAGCAGCATATCAGAGGAATTTACATTTTGTCATCAGTTTCTAACCTAGTTTTCTACCTGCCTTGCCATCCTCCTACGGCTCTCATCCATCTGTGCAGTCTGTCCGACTGACAAATAGACTGATGAAGATTTGCCTTGTATTTGCCTAATCGGTGGCGATCAGCGTTAAAGTGCATTACTGCCACCTAGGCCACATACGGCAAACAACCCCTTACTATCCGAGAGCTGCCTGTCCCAAGAACACACTGTAAAAAAACACGGTCTTTGTAGACAGCCCAGGGTCTACAAACGGCAAAAAAAAAAACTGTGCCCACCTGCACCACGAAGCATACACACACAGTGTTCCAGCCTTCCAGCCAATAACCGACAGAAGGATTTAGGGGTGGAGGTTGGGGGGGTTAGTGCGCGGAAGCACAGGAGGGAGGGGACGGGATGAGGGGGAGGGAGGGTTTGAAAATACTTTGAACGTCAACAAGAAGTAATGCACCCAACATTGCATAACCCAACACACAAACACACACTCATTATTAGATATAATATATTATATATATATATATATATATATATATATATATATATATATAGAAGCTAGTGAAACGTGGCCAAATCCCATCCCACACCTTTTTCTCGCAGGTAGCTATCCCACAACTTTATAAAAGGCAGAGCAAGCACAGTTTGGAGTTGGATAGATTAATTATTATTTTTCATTCTCAACCGACCTGTGATCCAACCGCATTACGGAGCCGTACATGAGTCTCACTGTGCACTATATTGTGGTGAATCTATGGATATTGTTAGGATGTGCTTTCCCATGACTTGCAATTTTACGTATATTTAAAATTATCAAAATTAATATTGATATGGTAATATTCACAATAAATATCGCAATATCAAATATTGTCGCTATCATGCAACCCTACAGAGTGTAGGACTGTGTGCCGGGCTGAGCCCAGGACACCCTGGGCCCACTTTAACCCACATTCAAAGATCTCAACACCTAATTGTCTTTTTTTTCACAGCTAACAACCTCCAGGAGCTTCCTCCAGTGGTTCTCCAGCCCCACAAATGTCAGCACTGTCAAGGCGGTTTTCAATTGGTCAATACTGCAAATATGCATGTCACATTTGCACATAACGTTCACCCAAGCAGATTTACTGTACCCACACAAGCATATCTTTAGATTGAAGGGATTTCATAAGAACTAACTGACAAAATCCTCATCAATATAAAAGCTGGTGTGGCCAGGCAAAAGACCTACAACTTCCTCAATTTTTGATATTGTTTTACAAGTGAATACTTTTGGAAAAGGTGGATTCCTGAGAGTAAAAGATTGAACACTGTTCTGCAAAATTAACTTCTATATCTCTGTGCCATGATGTACCCATCCCCTCTCACAGTTCAGAGCTATCATTGAACTGCTGCCATGCAGAGGAAAGGGCATGATGATTCAACTCAGAGATGCTAGCCAAATCTGTTCTGTACATATGCATGGCATTCCTGTTTAGAGGATGTGTAAATATAGGACAGAGGTTAGTTCAAACACAGAGACCTGTGCAACCTTACACTCTCTAATCAGCAACATTTTCACTACATGGGCAAGGGAGAGGGAAACATGACATATTCAGTTCGGCGTACAGTTAGGAGTAAGTGGAAAATTCGTACAGCATGTGAGGAAATATTTGAATGTCTTACAGTAACATTTAGGTTATCGAAAGCCCCAAATAAAAATGTATTACAATAAATACTCCCCATACGATTCATCCTTTAAGGAGAAATTCATACAGATTAATCTCTGAGATCCCCAGAATAAATATTGTGTACTTTCCTTTCCCTTCCTGTTCTATCTTCAAACAGATTTTAATATAAATCCTCAATTCCAAACCAAGGAAATAGCCATTTATTCTCTGGATTTACTTTAAATACAACAAAGACATTTCTTTAACAATGCAGGAGAAACACAAGGCCACACAGAAAACACAATGCATTACACACTCTGAGAGAGACGTGCCAAGGGACAAACACTTTCTACTTTTTTTCTTTAACCAAGTCATATTTATTTTATTAGGTGTATTCTCCATAGGCTTCATGGTGGCAGGATAGCCATGCGCTCAGACACACACAAACACACACACGCACACACAAGCACACACGACAGGACCCCAGATGTCCACTGGTGCATGTAGTGATTCTATTTTCTTTTTTTTCCTCTTGGAGTTTTTCTTTTTTTTCCTTTCATCCGAGGGAGGATAACAAACACCAGCAGCCAGACATAATTAGTATTGGAGAAGACACAAAGAGTAGCTCCTAATGACTACAAACATCTGTGTGGTTGACTTTTGTGTATATAATTGAAAGGGGTGAAAATCAATAGCATTCATTGAAAACTAATTGCAAGAGGTGAGAGTGGGGAACTGTTAGGCGTCTATTAGGAGAGGCAACAGCAAACCACTCTGATGACTCTTCAGTCAGTTAGAAAAGCGCTCTGAGCGGAAATTTGTGTGAAACTGTGCGTGAAAAATCGCTGAATGAAATACCCATAATTCTTCTATTATTTAGGTACTTTCAGGCAACACAGCGAGATGGGAAGCAGATGGAAAACAAGGGGGAAGAGAGAGGTATTGTCTCAGAATGTGTGCTGTTGGTGGAGTGTTTCATAAAAGCAAAGGTTTTAACTTTTTAGAATTTGGAATTTAACCGCTAATTGCTTGGGTGTTTTGCCAAAAACCCTACATGCCTCAAGATGTGTGATGTGAGTGACCCATTACCTAAGTGAGAAGTAGACTGAGCTACAGTTAAAATAATATTGCCCTTCAACTTTTCAGAATATATAAAACATTTATAATATCAATACTAATAATCAAATAAAATACAATCAAATAAAAAAAATTGTATAAGCACAGACAAGATCAATATCAATAACCGTTGTTTTTCAGGACGTTTTTATTTTTTGGTTGCGCTATTTAGCCCAGACTAAGTCAGACGAAATCGCCATTTCACTGTTTAGATGTTTGTTGAACACACGGACAGATGCAAAGGGTGACCAATTGCACCAATTTATGAAAAACAATGAAATGACAACATATCGAGATACAAGGTGCCCAACAGTGACGATGTATTATTTTGAAATTCCTATAAATGTTAAAAGGAGTGAAGACAGTAAAATGAAGACAGTGAAAGTCTGGAAAATGAGTTATAGGGGAAAATACATACATCATACATATTGTTAAATGTTTGAGGTATTGTTAAAAAGTGTAAATTGACATTTCTTTGTTATGCCGTTCTATTTCTCCTTGCAATTCTCCATATTTCTGCTGTCTATATTTCCAACAATTCTGACACTGAGCGTGGAAATATGGTTTGAAATGTGAAATACGCCAACTGCCAGTGTGTTTTAAAAACACTTCTGATCCACACACCTATAAATCCTGGAAAATATTGCACGTTTACTAAAGTGATTATTCCAATGCAGACTGAATAAACAGGATATCAATGCTGTTAAAGTCAAACACTCAGGCCATCGGGAGGATAGATACTGGCCATACAGACATCTGCCAAGTTCACAGGGGTGCATGTTTACACTGTGAGTTGAAGCCTGGAGTAACAAAGGGCAAGGACTGACAAGCAAATTACAGTAAAACATGCTTATCATGGAGAGGGACCATGAGAAATCTGTTAATTCATGCCATATACTGTGTTCATCACACTCTACAACTAATATCAGGGGGCAAATTACAGCCCACATAAAACTTTACATTGTACACATTTTCATAGACAGCGTGTCGTCAGCACTTTGATTTTTGAGGTCCTGGCTCAGCTACACTTCAAACATCACCTGTGGTCCTGTACACACACACAGACACATACACACGCTCACAATTACACAGAGATTATGGAGAGGCCACTGCACAACAACCGCAGCCAGTTCACACTCGCATACACACATGCACACACTAAATGTGAGTTGGCCGTGGTCGTTGGCAGTGGCCTTGCCATAATCTCTCTCTAATTATATACACAGCCAGGCTTACTGTTTCAATGCAGAGACCTGAGAAAATACAACCTACTAATCTTATTTGCACACAGCGGCAACAACCATTCTGGGTGAGAGGAGAGGAGAGGAGAGGAGAGGAAAGGAAAGGAAAGAAAAGGAAAGGAAAGGACGGAGAGGAAGAAGAGAGACAGAAGAGGGAGTGAAAAAAGGAAGGGGAAAGAAAGGGAGGGAGGACGGAGAGGAGAGGAGAAGGAGAGGAAGGAAGGAGGGAAAGGAGGAGGAAAGGCAGGGCAACAGGTTTTGGTTTTGAAAGTCCCTTTATTGGACCATTTTCAAATCACAGAATAACCCACAAAACAGACCTCATAAAAAAAAACTAAACAAATACAAACAATACAAAAAAGACTGTTAGAGGAGAGGAAATGAGAGGAGAGGAGAGGAGAGGAGAGGAGAGGAAAGGAAAGGAAAGGAGAGGAGAGAAAAAGGAAGAAAAGGAAAGGAAAGAAGAGGAGAGGAATAAATTGCAGAAGTGAAAAAGAACAGAACAAGAGAGTATTGGTTTTAAAAACATTAAAACACCTTTTTATGTTACTCTTCATATATTACAATTTGTCATGTTACTTTATTCTACTATTTGTTTTTTTATATAATTATATATAATTCTACATGTATATATACGTATATCAATATATTTTAGAGCTTTATAATACAGTTTTCATCCATGATAAAAAAAAACATCTATGATGTGACGAAGTTTTATCCCCTTCACATACCAGTTTCATTTTGTCATTTCTCTACATTTCTTAACTGATGCAGTTTGAAATTTCAGAAAACACGTTTTCCCTTCTTTTTCCAGCCCTACTCATGAACAGTGTCAATGACATTATTTCCATCCCGGCCCTCCTTCCTCCGACTGTGTATATAGTCTATATGGTGAATGAGCTGAGTCTGTGTTTCCACTTGGATGCCCTGTGATAGAATATATTCCCCTCTCCAAAGGAGGTGTGATGCAGACAGGGCGTCTCACACACACAGGCACACAGTTCTACACAGTTACACACACTATGTAAATAATGCATGTGTCTTAAAGGGTTTCACCCCACCACAGCTGGCCCACTTCAATTAGAACGCTTTGCACTCATCTATTTCCTCCTTGCTAGTGCACACTTTTTTTTCCATTTCCTCGGTCATTTCAGTAAGTGTCTTTTTCTACTGTTTGCACAGGGAATTTTGACTGCAGTAAAATTGATTTTCTCTATATCTGTCGTACCATTGACCAATTTGGCAGGTTTTTAAAGGTTTATGCTACATTGAGATGCATTTATAACATTCTGTCATGTAACCTTGATCCTGTGTCAAAAGCTTTTAGAAAAAATTAATATGTGTACACTGATTGTGCCCCATCGTTTCTTAATTTTCTTGCTCCATTCTGACAGTTATCTTTGTTTGTTTCCCTGTGCGTAAACTGTGCTCAAAGAAGCCACTGAAACACTTGTCTAATGTGCTGTGCAACATGTTAAACTGTGCCACAATGTCCCCTGCTGTGGTGCTTAATTTCCAGCTGATCCTCAGTTCCACGGTGAGTTAGCATTAAAATTCCAAGTCTATTACATTCCCCTAAATTTCCCTTGCATAATGTTTAAGCATACTTTACCTTCCTCTCTCTATTTCTGTCTCCTGATCTTTTAAATTTAGTGGAGGCCTTGTGTGAACCCTTGCTACTCAACCTTAGCACTCTCTCTTTGTCTGCTCCCCCCTTGCTCCCTCTCTACTTCCACTCACCATAAGTGGAGGCCCTGGCCTGGTCTAGTCTCCTCCAAACACATCTAATTACCCCGATGCCAAGCGTTTCCCATCCATCACATTATCTTTCAGAGACGAGGTATTAGCGCTCCCCGTCCCGTCAGCCAATTACCTGCTGCCTTCTGCTTGAGTCACCTGCATTGCAAATGTGACCTTTCCTTAGAGGGCTGATTGCATGTTTCCTAGAGTGTGTGAGAGAACGCAGAGTTTTGAAGTGTGTGTGTGTATGTGTGTAAGAGAGAGCATGTGATCTCCAGAAGAGTGTGTTGAGAGAATGAAATTGTGAAGATACGTGTGTGTGTGTGTGTGTGTGTGTGTGTGGTGTTTGTTGTGGTTTTGTGTGTGTGTGTGCATATAAGTATGTATACATATTATCTAAGAGCATGCATATGCTGCAGATGTGTGTGTAAGGCAGATCTAATGTGTGTGTGTGTGTGTGTGTGTGTGTGTGTGTGTGTGTGTGGTGTGTGTGTGTGTGTGTGTGTGTGTTACTGGGCTGGGGCAGTGAGGAAACCCTCCAGACACCATCTGACCCCCCCCCCCCTCACCCTCCCTCATGTGACGGGCTGTCGTGAATGTTAATGTTCTGTGATGGCTGTGGAGCAAATAAGTGTTTCTGACACAGTACAGGCTCTTATTACAGGAGCAGGCCAAATGGGCTCGCTAGTGCCTTAATGAGCAGGCAGGTCAGTCAGCCGCAGCCACTGTACCAGTCCCACACACTGCTTATGCAGGGACCAACCTCAGCACCAGACCAAGGGGAAAACACTGACTTCCATTGCCGTCTCCTTACTTAAAGGGATATTTCACCATTAGAAAGATGAATACATCTTTAAATTGGGTCACTTCTGTGGTACAATTTTTTTTTGTGTGTGAAGTGGTGACTTCTAAGTCGAGAAAAGCCATACATTTTTTTGCTGCCACATTTGGATGTAAGACACCAAATCCCAGAATGCACTTGCTTTGCTGTTCTACGAGTCCACTCCCAAGCCACGACTACCGTTTACAGACATAGACAGACAGTGAGGCATTCAACTCAACTCAAGTGTGTTTCATTGTCATTTCAGCCACATACACAAAACAACGTTTCACCATGGCTCAAGTGGTGTTACACATTTAAAATGTATAAAAACAACATTATATAAAAACAGCAATATTTAGTGCACACACATTACAGGCTCCGTGAAGTTCAGCTAACACATGTGTAGCAATAGCGCTTGGTGGACTGTAAACACAGAGTATAAACACAGCCGTGAATTTGCATGGATTGTATAATGGTTGGCATTTAACAGTGAAAAACTCCACCAGCAGTTAGCAGTAGTTGGATAAAAGCACACCATTTCTGCACATGTCCGTGTCCGTGTTAACACAGCCCACCACCATGAGTCTTACCCGACAGACCTGCATCTGCTAGGAAGGCTAGCAGGCCTAGTAGCTGGATAGCGGAGTCCGGTACACTATTGTTCAGCCATGTTTCCACAAAAACACAGCAGTCTCTAAACTCATGTTGGGAGTTTTGTTGAAGTTGGATGTCATCCAGTTTGTTGTCTAATGATGGACACTTGCAAGCAGGATGGATCGGACAGGTGGCCGTCTAGCGTTAGCTTTCCACCTTTTGGAACTCCTGCATTCGTCGATGTCCCCTTACCCGGCTAACGGCATCTAGCGACACCATTGGCTGAGGTGCTGGTCTCTGTAGCAAGCAAAGCTTGCATAGTGCGTCAAGTATTCTGTCAGTAATACAGTTTCCTGCATATTCTCCGATCTCTACTTATGTATCCCGGTGGAACACATGTGCAGTAGGTTGAATGCACATAATTGTTGTATAGTTTGCTGCTGAAAAGAGAGAACCTTTTAGCGTAGATTCAAGATGGTTGAATCTCGACTCGCTTTGGCTCACTTCGGGTAAAGAATCCAACTCCCTATGGGCGGGTTGAAAACATGTGGAACTAGCTGGCTTGTAGTCCACAGCCTCTGGACAAAACTGCCTCCAATGACAGTAAATCACGATTATTAAATCATCAGAGGTTTTTTTCCAGACCAACAATACGGAGAAATCTAGTCTCAAGGGGCATGAAGGATAGGAAGCACGATCATTAAAAAATACTTCCAGGGTTCTGCTGATACAAAGCTTAATGCTAATCAGTGAATTAAGTTTTTCTGATATTTTTTATTTTCCTTAAAACGGTGGGTTTTTGTAGAAGCTGAAAAAGTTTACCCATTTCAGCAAGGATAAACCAAAATCTACCAACAAACTAAAAATGAAAAGTGTTGAGTTGCTTCTACAAGTCTGCAATTTTAAATGTCAAAATTCTAGCAATGTAAATCCTATATCAAATACGTGTTTATCCATCATCCATGAGACAAAAATTACTGCAGAGCTAAGGAAAATTAAATGTGTCCATCTCTTTTCTGTTGATTACAGAATGATGTCTGGCTCTAACGCTGGTGTGACATTATTAAATACAACTAGTCTGCAAGGGTGCCACATTTAACAAATTAAATCACTGTGACTTCACCACTGACATATTTCGTAAAATAATACCTCTAGGAAATACAAAAACAATTCCCAAGTACACTTTCATGCACTCATGATTAGGGCTTCAGCTATCAATTATTTTAGTACCAGAGAATCCTACCAATTATTCCGTCAAGTAATCGAGTAATCAGAGAAGAAATTGCTTTTCCTTTGTATAAAAAGCAACAGTAAATCTACAGAAAAAGTAGTTTCCTAATTGTATTTTCTAAATTGCATACAATAACAGAGATAGATGCTAATATTTTGAAGAACTTGCTGAACAGGCCACCAAGCCCCTTATTCTGTTGGTTAAAGTGTCCAAAGTGGCCCAAATGTAAATCTTTTTCACCGCCTTCCCCTTCATGCTTCTGGCTCCCTACACTGGATATGCAAAACAGCTTTTCACTAAGCCCAGGTAAATGTGACTGTACGACGCCTAGGCTATAACACCATACTGTTTGGGGGACAGCTTTTAAGAAAGTTAATACATAGTGAGAAGAAAGAATGCAGACAATACTGGCACGGCCTGATGATGTCATTCATGTGCATATTAAAGGTGCTCTAATCGATATGGGGTGATGTCACTTCTTGTTGACATTTTCCAATCAAAATGGAGGCTAACTCGCCCGTCCCTCCTCTTCACCCCATCCCATCCCCCTCCCTTCTGCGCACTAACCCCCCCCAACCCCAAATCCTTGTTGTCGGTCATTGGCTGGAACACTATTTATGTTTCATAGTGCAGGTTGCTGCATTTTGTTTTTGTTGCCGTTTGTAGACCCTGGGATGTCTACAGAGACTGCGTTTATTATTATTATTTGTGTTCAGGGGACCGGCAGCTAGTGGATAGTGAGGCGATGTCTGCTGTATGTGGCAAAAAATGTAGCCTAAAAAACGCATGACATCGCTTAGAGCACCTTTAAGTATCCATGAGGTTAACCGATCCAGGAGGGAGGGAATGGTTTAACTCCGGCAGCAGTTTGCAAGAATTTGCACAAAATTCAAGATTTGTAGCAAACCAATAAACAGTTACAAACAGACAGCTTTCGTTTCAGCTTGTTTGTAAAATATCTCTATATGCAGAGTAGCATGCTGTAGTTGTAGATGATAGCAGCAGTTGTTAATGCTACCTTTGGTCGAGTTCTTTGGTGGAATGGATGTTTAATATCCTGAGATGATTTAGCATTATCATCCTGCAATCATCCTTTCTCTTGCCCGTCTCTTCTCACTATTTCCGCTTTCTTACTTCATTTGTAATTCGTGCTGTCAGTCTTGCATCCACTGCAGCGTTAGACCGTTGCGTGACAGTAATAGCTAACCGTGCAGAAACACAATGAGCGGTAAAAACGTTACATAGATCAAAGAATTTTGCGTCAAGGATTTTTAGCAATTGAATTTTTCTAGTTAATAATAATAGTGGTGATATGTGTTAATGAAGCCTGCTATTTAAAAAAAAAAAAGTAACAGTGTAAGAATCACTAACTTTAATTGAATTTGAATGTTTTAAACTTTCAATAAGGGTGGATATTTCTTGTATTAAGTTTTCCTGTTCAAGAAAGTCAGGCCTTTAGCGTCAGTGCCAGTTGGCAATAAGCTACCACTATGTTTTGTTTTTTTGTAGAACAGAGTCACTGTTGTAAACTGTACAAAAGAGTCCATTTTCCCTCTGTAACACAGATGACCAGCAACACTGACACACGTAGGAAGTCTTTACATACCGGTAAGCCCTAAGTAAGCATTCATAACAGATCTCATCGTTTGCAGTATTCACATGAAACTAAGATTCATGCATTTGGGTGCTGAGGTCATTTTGATGTGGGTAAACGCCACCTGTCAACTAGAGTACAAAAACAGATATTTGGAACGCCTGCATGGCAAACCAAGGGCCCTGTCCATGGTAAAGTTCCAGTTAGCCTGTGGACACTGTAAACTCAGTCACAACCAGTCCAGAGCAGCTACAAAGACACAGTCTCTCCCTTCTCCCTCTGGATTGTCAAGAGAAAGAGCTGCTTGTAGGCTGAGTCAAACAGTTATTTAAAAAATAAAATAAAATAAAACGGTGGAAAGCACATCGCTTGGCTGACTCATCATAATTTAGAGGGAAAATGAATCCCCCTTCTTCACCTGAGGAGAGGAGAGATCAAAATAAAAGCTAAGAGGAAGGAGAGAGAAGGGTAAAGACAGGGAAGCCAGGAAGCGGACATTAGGTTTGATTGAGACGCATGGCAGAGGGAGAATCACCTAGCGCGTCGGAGCACAACCTCACAGTTGGCCAGGCTGTCTCTCAAAACTCTCCAAATAGTCTAAAGTCGACCTGTTGGAGTTACTGAGTCGTCACAGTACATGTTGTAGCCCAGGAGCAATGGGCCCGCAAAGGTGTCTCTTTTCCTCTCTCCGCGGGACTTGTTAGCGCTGCTATTTTGGAACCTCTCTGCCTTCTTTCTCGCTTCTGCAAAAAACACCTTGAGGTGTACCACATATTTTACACAATTTGGGTGCTTGTTGAAAAGATATTCCAACTATAAAACTGTTTTTACAGCACCTGGTACAAGAGCAACAACTACTTTTTATGCATGACAACGTTTACACTTTTTTCATTTTCATGGTACATAACACAGTTTTACTTAAGATCACATGTCTGGTTTCTCTCATATGAACAATGGTGGTGTGCATGTGCTTTCCAAACACTACTACACAATGAATGCCCATCAAAGGACATGGACAAAGCAAAACTACTGAAGGATGGCTGGGAGATGCTTACTGTACAGGACACTAACATGGCTGTACGCCATATGACAGAATTAGAATTAAAAGTTTTCTTTCTGAAATACTTTCTTAGAACTGTAAGCATTTAAAACAATGATTTCTGCATTATTCTGAGTCAGATCACACAGCTACACTATTTTCAAATAATGGAAGTGCCAATGCAGAAACTTTTCCCTATAATGAGACTGAAAAGGTCACAGCAGCACTTTAAGGGAAAACCCTTCACATGCAAACAAGACAGATAAAAGAGCACAGATAATTTACTGAAATACTAATTGGCAAACAGTCTGACAAGACATCCCGGTGCTCGACATTAAATGCCTAACTAGTGAAAAGGCCTTATAATATAGCAAAACTTGGTGACTTGGTGGTTTGGTACAATTATGTTACGTTCACTTTGTTTTTGTTTTTCTAGCAGATGCAACCATTTTCAAAGTTGCTCTCTCACACGTTTTTGTTCTTTCCCAGTTACTTTTATTTTGTAATGAAACATATATATATATATACATATATATATATATATATATCTCAGTGATATCATCACATGGATATGTTCCAAAGACAGAATTTGTGAATGGTTAAAGTTTTAGTTTATGGATCTTATGGAGGCAAACTTAAAACCTTCTTATTTTCTCCGGCATTTTATTAATTACAATGTGTGTGTGTTTGTGTGTGTGTGTGAGTGGAAGGGGTATCTTATTTTCTGTTTCTGCTTTGATTTCATATTAATGCTGTTTTAAATGTAAAGCACTTCTGCATAATGAAACAAGCTATATAAATAAAATGCCATTGCAAGTAATGCGGCCTCTCAACTTTCTTGGAGAAGCCAGCACACTAGAGAACAGCCCGCATCACATTTCTCTGAAATGATTTTCTTGTGCAAACACAACATAGCCAATTCTTTCCCCAGTTAAACACCCACCCAGCACTTTGAGAAACCTTTCACTTTCAGAGAAACCTGAGGGCCTCATTTGTATGTTTTGTTGGACCTCCCGAACACAATGGGAAATGGAAGCAAAGGTCAGTGTTAAGTCTCCCCTGGCTTTTGTTCTTTAAAACAGCAATATTGTATTGATCTGTCCTGAATGATAAACACAAATGTGTTGATAAAACACAGTCTCTTTTGACCTTTAGCAATTACTTCTACATGGCTTTAGCACTACTGTAGATGAAAAAAAAAACATCCAACTCGTTTTCTTTTTTTTCCTGTGTAACTACACCTACATCTTTCTCAAGCACAGCTGACTTATGTGACGATAGCTTTTAGTTACATATCCAAGATACCGCACTTTGCAATCTAAAGACATTATGACTACAAGATGCTGTGACATCATTACTGTTGTAGACAGCAAAATCTAACCCACAAGTGGCTCTTAGGGCAACATGATTTATAAGAATTACTGCTTCATCCTTATGGAAACACCTTATTGCTGCATACATTTTAAATATCTACTGGTAGGTGTTTCACCCAATCTCATGTTTATCAAATCCCCTTCGGGGTCTTTGTTTCCTCGGAGCTGCATGCATATCCTCCGATTTAGGAATGAGTGTGCTACAACTGTAACGTCAGGTATCTCATGAATTTGGAAGAATCTGGGATTACACCCGGCTAAAAATAAAGAAAGAAATCTGAATTTTAGCTGTATAATAACCAGACAACAACTCAGATGCCTGCTAATAGAATCTCCGTTATCTGGTGAGCTTTTCTGGGTCTAAGTTGTCTGACAGAGTTGAAGTGTGTTGTGATGCCCCATGATTAGAACCTCTTCACCTTTCCTCTGACCTCAAGAGGGTGTGAGATTACAATCCTGGGCTTGTTTTTCCAGCTTTATTTTGCACACTCAAAGTTCAGTCAGTCAGACTGAGACGGCTGAGATGGTGAAAAGCGATGCGCCTCGGGCTAAAACCTCTTGACCTGTGCAACGACTGCAGGAGGCGATGATAGAGGCCTGATAGAGGCCAGTCACTGGGCCCTAAAGGCACATCCTGGACATGTCTTTTTTGGCAGCAGGGCTATGAACACAGCCACAAATACTCACACATGATCACACACACACACAAACACACACACACACACACACACACACACACACACACACACACACAGCTCCAGTTTGTCTTATTACAGAGAAGAATAAGACAAGGCACTTCAGATTATAAAGTAGGGGGGTAAATATTCTGCACGTTATCATGACAGCTGTGAAAAGGCTTCCTGGTAGAGGTCTTGGAGCCACAAAATCCAAATCTGAGCTTTTGGTCTTCTGTTGTCTACACAACTCGACAAACTCCTCTCTACTTGGCATATTATTTAGTATTATATCAATATATTTATGTGCTAAGATCAGCCATGCCAAGCGTTCACATCAACTGACATTTAAATGTAATTTAACCCTGAGAAAGAAATAAATGTTTTTAAAATGATACAATTACACACCTACGGGCTGTTTTCCTTTTTGTGAATTTGTATTTTCTGATAATAATGTGCTTTATTTTAATTGGAATGAAAGGCCATTCCATTGATTCTTGAAAGGGGCGTTCAGGCCATACCAGCATTGTGCATTTGGCTTGTACGTGGGTCTGTGTGTGTGTGTGTGTGTGTGTGTGTGTGTGTGTGTGTGTGTGAGAGAGAGTGTGTGTGGTCTTTCCACACTGCTCTTTGTGTGAGGTCATGCTTCATATTTTCATTAAAGCTTTGATCACATTACTGCTATTCTCACCATATTAATGTTAGTCAATGAATAGATTAAATACTCAATTAAGCCTAATGCTGTGTGTGTGTTTTTCAAGTGTTTGAGTGTGTGTGTGTGTGAGAGAGAGAGAGAGAGAGAGAGAGAGAGAGAGAGAGAGAGAGAGAGTGTATGTTGATGTGTAATGATGTGTAAATATATTTATGGCTCAGGGTCGCAGTGGTTTAAACCTGACCTAAACTCTCTCTCTCTCTCTCTCTCTCTCTCTCTCTCTCTCTCTCTCTCTCTCGCTCTCTCTGTGGAGCCTCAGTGCAGCTGATTGTTCGGTGTTTCAGTCAGCTTTGGAGGACCTTCTGCTATAAACAGAGCATGTATTTGACAGGATGCTTGTTTGAAAAAATGGAATGAAGTTAAGAAGTACCAAAGGCTTCCATAACTTTTAGGATATCGGTTGAATCACACCAAAAAAAAAGAACTCATCCTGAGACAATCCCACTGCACATCCACTGGTGGATGTTTTCTTGCAGAAAGTGAGAAACAGCTTTTGAGTGAGTCCCTTGACTCAGCTACCACACAGGAGGACTACACACCGGGCTCACTTATGTGCTGCTTTTACCAAGGGGGGAAGGTATTCAGTTAAATGTCCCATCAGTCAGGCATATGCCAAAGGCCTACATCTTATTCAAGTTTTAAACCTCTAATTGGTAACGTTTAAAAGGCGTTTAAGAGTGCCCTTTCTTCTCCCGTTTCTCATTTCCCATTTAATGTGTTGTGTCAAAGTCTATTACCTCAGTTGGACGTTTCTGTCCCTTAAGTTGAAAAAAGGGAAAGGGGTGGGGGGGATAGAGTGAGAAAGAGAGAGGAGAGGAAAGGGAAAGGGGG
>NC_045738.1:3410071-3410425 GCF_008692095.1 Etheostoma spectabile | reverse complement strand
GGGGGGAGAAGCCATCAGCTGAGGTTTGCCAGGTCGATAAAGCTTTTAGATTTGGAGATGTTTTCAGGGGGAGCCCATTTCCTGCGGCTAAGAGTTGTTAATGGAGCTTAAGGAATTATCTTATGACTCTCGGTTTATTTCAGCCCGGACCCTGCTCCTGTGTCGGAGTGGCTGAATGTGCTGCTGTCAAACCCGCTTAATGAAAAGTAACGCGTCGCTGATTACAGTTTTATTTGGCCTCTATGTAAAAAGCCCCTGTTAATTTACCATCTCACTCCCTCTGTGTGTTCGTATTTGCTACGGCTGAATAATTTAGTTGTAGCTGGCCTCTCTCTCTCTCTCTCTCTCTCTGCT
>NC_045738.1:3409567-3410061 GCF_008692095.1 Etheostoma spectabile | reverse complement strand
TGCTCTCTTTTCTCTGTCTCATTTCGTGTCTCTCTCTAATACAAATCCACTTGTTTCGGAGGTCTAATAAAATCTGTCTTTGTGCTAAATTAATTAAGTGTTGAAACTAGATGGTTTTATCTGTGGGGCCTTTAACTTTGGCCTACTTTTGCTATCAGTAGCTATGAAAAATTTAACACACCATTTTGCATGCACAGGCTAAAAAACATTCCTACATTAAGGACAATGAGAATACAAATTACCCTAGAGGATCCTTTTAACCATGCATGCACCTGTCAGATATCTATTCCCTGACAACATTATGTGTCTTTGCTCCAATTTATTTTGCAGCCAAGTCAACTTGTGCTGCAGGCAAGGTTTTCTCAACTAACAAATACAAACACACATCCTGACTCCGATTTATAGAAAATCCCTTTTGTCCACTATGTCACTTTATTTCATGGGAGGGGGAGATCTCAGTCGTTTGGGCTTTTCCCATTAAAATTCATCACTGA
>NC_045738.1:3408480-3409557 GCF_008692095.1 Etheostoma spectabile | reverse complement strand
CACACACACACACACACACCTCCCCCACCTCCTTTTCCCCCCTCTCTCGCAGGACAGACAGAGTCCCCCGAGAGCTCCACTTTCGCCATTACTGTCAAGTACCCTTGACTTCGTTTCTTTTTTGCCCTTTTATCTGCAACAACTAATTCGAGTTCCTTTGCCCTTTTCACTTTTAGACGACGTGAGTGCCTCCCTCGTAAAGCCCTTTCACTGTTCAGCGGAGGAATCAGCATCCAGGCTGTTTTCTGCAGGGCCCCGTCTCTAGGAAATTGAGGGGTTAGTGTCAAAACGGAAACTCTTCACTTCAAATTATTTCGCAGGGCCTCCGTTTTGAACCCATTAATGGACGCATGGCGAATAACTTACCCTTTTGACAGCTGCATCATGGATGGTGTTGAGATGTTTCGATAATATTATCAGAGAGCAGAGAGGGGAAATCAATAGCGTGGCATGAAATATGACTGCGAACATCCCAATTACAGCCTGTTTAGGGGGATTAATGAGGCAGATCTTAGATACTGATATTGTTCTGTCTTGAGGGTTGAGCTGCCTCATTTTCTCGCTGTCACTAAATGAGACTGGATGTTTCTGAAATAACACATGGTGGGAGATGTTCGATTGTGCCTGTTTTAATGGGTTAAGAATGAATTCGATAAAACTGCTTTATCATTTAACAGTAGATCGTCTCTGCTCAGCCGTGTAGAAGGCCCCATGTGTTCTGCTAGTAAAGAATGGGACGTAGTTTTACATAAAAGAACCCGTGCAAAAACAGACCAAGGCAGACTGGCAAGGCCCAGGACGAATGTGAGTCCCCCTGTGTTTCAGCACCATGGAAAGCAACTGAGCCCAACATCACACGCGCTCTTCAGAAACCGACTGCTTTTATTTTCAGTGAACAAAGTTGAGACGCTCTCCTCCACTTCCTAACAGAGCTGTGCATTTGTGAGACTTTTTTTTTCTTCTTTTAATAGTGATCCTCAACTGCTGAGACCTAAATAATATTCAATTACATTTACATGCGCATAATAAAGAACAAATAAAAATCATGTAAACCTTTTTTTTTTTTTTTCATAGATG
>NC_045738.1:3373861-3408470 GCF_008692095.1 Etheostoma spectabile | reverse complement strand
TTTAGTTATACATTTCTGTGCGTGCGTTAAATCAAATAAGCCAAACCGATCCGGATATTTCACGCATGTAACGCCATTGTAACAGTAGCTAGCATTGCGTTTAAAAAAAAAAAAAAACGAATCAAACATAATGAGGGAACCATGGAGACGAAATAGGCTTTTCCATCCGACTTTCAGTCAGTCACAAAGAGTCTCTATCTCTCTCTCTCTCTCTCTTTTTTTGCAATAAAATTGTCATTTGGTTACGAGCAGAAAAGTTTGTTGATAGTTTTTGGGAAGCTCATGGCACTGTCTTTGGAGGAGTCCTGGTGCTGCTGCAAGGCCGCCGCGCTCCTCTCAGTCTCCAGGATGGCGCCTTTGGTGTTTGTGGTCCAAGAGACGGTGGTGTTGGTCAGAGCCTGGCTCAAAGTGCTGTGCCTGAACAAGGGGTCGTGGAAAACCCCGTCCACCCAGTTTCTCAGGGTTGTGACCGGCGAGTCGTGCCTGTTGTCCAGGCCGGTCACGGGTGAGGTAGCGGCAGGCGATGGGGTGAGGGAGGAGGGCGGCGGCTGGCACCTAAGCATACACGACGGGTACTCAGTCTGGTTTAGGGACGTCGCAGTTTGGGCCAAAGACCAGATCCGAGGCTTGCCGTCTAATATCTGGTGGCCGTGCTGCTCCTGCTGCTCCTGCTGCTGCTGCTGTTGGTTGTAACACGCCTTTGCCGGCTGTCTGCTGTCCGCCTGGAAATCCTCCGGGCTTGTTTTCAGACAACTTTTGCTCAAGTCCTGTTCGCCTCCCAGAGAAACAGGGATGGAGATTTTCAGAGACGCGTCCTTGATGAGGTGTTCTGCGGGGCAGTCGCCCGTCGTTGACATGTGTGTGTTCATGTGGTATCGATGCTTCAGCTCACACTCAGAGCTCTCAGACTCCAGCGTGTCGAAGTCGTCCAAGTCGCTCAACTGGAGATCCTTATCAGGCCGACTTCTGGTCTCTGGGAGAAAGAGAGCAGGGAGGAGACGAAGGTTAGGTCAGAGATAAGATATGGCAGCAGAGCTCATGGAGGCATCCTGAACACTCAGTCCCCAATCCAAAGTATTGAAGTTCGATCACACACAGACTATGTACAGCCTGGCAGTGGTAAATACATATGATCTAATCGGTTTAATCATAAATCAAGTTCAACCTTACATAATGTATAGAGTTCAGTCTGATGTACTTTAATTTATTAACTAACTCAATTCAGTCCTGTCAGAAATATCTAGCACTAATCAGCTGAAAAACGTTCACCAATCTCACCATTACAAAGACCTCTAAATTTAGATTTGAACCTTTGCCATGTTCCTGTGTGAAACTGACTCAGGTCTGTCTAATGATATTCCATAGCTTCATTGTTATGGTGGTCAGAGTGATATAACATGCATGTACACACAACTGCTGACTGCTCAACTGTTTAATAACCATACAACAACGAAAATGCATATAAGTGCATATAACAACATTACCATGTTTGACTATATAAATTGTAAGGCCTCAATGTTTTCTTATTATCAATTTGTTTTTTTTTTGCCAATAAAACAGCATCACACACCTACTATTATTTTTTAGAATAATTACAGTAGAAAATAAAATAAGATGCAAGACTGGTTACCTTACACTGCTTAGTAAATATAATCAAATGTTATTCTAACGTACATTTTTGAACACAATAAAAGATGTCCGTGTGGCCCCATCCACCCAGTGTATTGTTGGATAACAACTAAAATAGGGTAGATTTCAGCTCTATGGTAACATTTTATCAGGTTTTTCTGTAATTATTTGCGATTCATCCTGATCCCTCCAAGAGGGATAAAACAGGAAACAGTTGCTCAAAATTTACATTTGTTCTCAGTTTGACCAATGTTGAAAAATAGTAAGAATGTTTCCATTCCAAACAAGAAAAGTGACACTTTTTTGATACTTATAGCAGCAAAACAACACCAACATTGCAGTTTTAAGGTGCTTAATACATGCTTTTGAGACAAAGGCCACCTGTAATATAGTGCCAAACAATTGAGCATAAAGCTTTAATAGATTCTCTATATTTCTGCAGCGCAATGAGAAATGGTGACACTAACCATCTTCATTGTTCTCGCTTTTTATCTGCTCCTCCTGAGACCCATCTTCATCATCTTCATATCTTTTCTCCTCTGAGCCCTTGTTCCTGGGCGGCCACGTCATCTTGTTCTCCTTCTTGAGCCTCCTCCTGGCGTTGGCGAACCACGTGGAGACCTGCGTCAGCGTCATCTTGGTGATGATGGCCAGCATGATCTTCTCCCCTTTGGTTGGGTACGGGTTCTTCCTGTGTTCCTGCAGCCAGGCCTTCAGCGTACTGGTCGTCTCGCGTGTGGCGTTTTTCCGCCTCGTTCCCCCATCCATGGAACCATATCTGTTAACGAAAAGAACACAACCACAATGGTAATGAGAGTGTAAATAGAAAATGTGATGCATGTTGCATTACAATTTCTAATGTGTTGCCCTGGCAAGTTTCTTTTCTCAAAAACCATGACAGAGCCATCTGCTTGGAATCTTGAAATGATGCATAATGAGCATTATAAGCGTTACAGTCAATTATGTAAAGGTCTGAAAAATTATAGTACACATCAGAAACACATGTCACTTAGGAGACATCATTTAGAAAATATGAGGGGAATGTCCATACCTTGGGGAACTGTAACATTAATACAATCAGTAAATTGTTTTGAAGAATTGTACATAAGCCTTGGAGGACCATGTGCAGTGTGCAGAGCACATACATTCCCTTAAATCCCCGCAAACAATCCTTCTGTCGCAACTACAACTACTTGGTATCCAATGTAAATCTCCTATCAGTATCAAAATATGCAAATTATTCAACTGAAGTAAAATGTTTGGACTATATGCACATATATTTTCCAATATTAATGCATTGCCTATTATAGACATTCCTAGCGCAGCATGTGACTATTTCCCTACGCACCAATAGATCAAACATAGACCTCCATTTAAAATGCACAGTGTTGATTTTCAGTCAGCAGTGAGCTGTAAAAGTCCTCTTGGGGGAGGCTTTTATGAGGCCTTTATTGCTCCGTATAGCTTAGTGCAGGTCAAGCACTGCTAAGGGAATCAAGAGGAGAGGAGGCTGCACCTTTCCATACCCGGCGTTGTTCTCTCGTAGATAAAATAGACTGTAAAATTGCTTTATTGAGTGTAATGATAGGCCCTCAGGTAACAGGCGGGCGCAGACAGAGTGGTACTGCTGTAGGCCTGCTTGTCTTTCTGAGTGCCACTAATTCTGTTTTGCTTTAGATTTTAAGGCCTTTTGCTGTCTGTGCACTTATTAGCACTCCTGCTGACACCTTTTTGCACATTATACTTAAGTTAGAGTGATTGGTAAAAGAAGCCTGCTCTTTGGTTTTGGGTTATGTGAACTGGCACGTTGCTATACAAGGTAATCTATATGACACTTTGCTGATCAATTAAAACACAATATTATTTTTTTTAAAAAGCAGTTGTCATATGCTGTCCAACGCATGTTTGTTAGTGCTAACATCTTTTAAGTTGTTGATTATGTTCAAAAAGCGTGCTGGTCACAGGTATATTTATCATTCACGACACATACATACATTTTACAGATTTGATATGGACATCATGTCATCATTGGAAAGGCCTTTCAATATGGACGTCATGTCATTATTGTGGAGGCCTTTCAATATGGCAGGTGTGCTCTTCACACTGACGAGGCCTTGTGTCTTTTCTGAAAAGGGGGCACGAATCTTGTGAAGGACATCACCTCATCAGGAAATAAATGTGTCCTGAGATGAAGGTGATGACCCAGTGTTGCTCGGCATGATGAGAATGGACTTGACCTCTCAGGGCTGATTGATTTAAGACTGGGAGAACTCACCCCACACTAGTGCGCAATACTTTGAGAGTTACTGTCTGCCTTACATTTTGATCATATCATGCTTTCACCGCTTGAAGCAGGTGATGTGAGCCTGTTAAAGTGAACTTTGACCACACAGCTCAAGTTCTGCAATTGTAACTTTTCCATTATGTACCACGTTTTTTTAAGTTACACATACAGATCACCTCCATGTCGGATGTTTACATTGACAAGCAAGCCTTTTTGCATTAGAAAAATCCCCAGAAGTCACATTATGAAAGAAACAACATACCTGTCATACTGATACTGTCCCAATGTAGGATCATAAGGATAGTACGCTGTTGCCTGGGTTATTCCCGCATGCGCAGAAGCTGTGGCCTCCTTAGTGTCGAATGGGCCCTGCAATCACAAACATAGACAAGTGTTTTAAAGATGATGCAAACAGGAAATCTATTCTGGTACATTAAATGACTCACCTACTAAAAAACAGACAGACTTGTATTGGCTTCATTTAAATCCTGCTTGGTTATGTTAAGTCATTAAGGCTACTGAAGAGGGTAATGACTTTGCACTAAATCAAAATGTTTAAATACCCTCCTGCACAATGAAACATGGACAAACTAGACTAACAGAAGTATTTGATCTATGACTTTCAAAATACTTTTTTTTTTAAATAATCCCTTCAGAAAAACATTAGGAAGCAGTAGGTTCATTAGCAGAAGTCTGAGCAAATAAATCCATGAAGGTTTCCAGAAAAAGAAGGACCAGTTTAATTATTATCAAGAGTTAGAAAAGCATAGCCTCTATAGTTATTCTGAATATTCTTCTAATTACAATCTTTTAACCCTGAAGCTGGAAAAAACAGCAGTCTTGGACTCTAGGCACATGGGTTCTGTTATGAAAACGTATGGAATTATTTTTTAATACAGTTTTGATGTATTTTTAAGAAAGTCCTGAATCTTCTGAGTCAGCCAGCTTGTTAAACATCAACTTGTTTTCAATGGAAATAAACTCAGCAGTAATAGGATGGTTGAACTTGTTTCTCCCTTGCTTCATTTAAAAAATGACTGTCTCAAGGAAACCTCTGACACAAGAAAGGGAGCCTATATCGCTTTGCAGAGAAGTACATTCCAATAAGTAAAGAAAAGTTTGCTTGAAGGCTGATATGAGGATAAATCACGTTCAGTAGGAGACTGGTATTTTGTTGTGTAGAGCATAAAAACGAGGAGCGGTGCACCCTGCGGCTCCATTAATCAATGCCAAGATGGCTCAGATGAAAGGCTTACCAGCGAGTAGAAAGCCGAGGCGTCCGTGCCGTATGTAACGTAATTCCCATAGCCTTGACTGCCGGTGTAGGGGCTCCCGTACACGCCAAGCGCGGCGGCTGAGCTGAGTTCATGTCTCGCCGTGGCCAGCAGCCGGCTCTCATACACGGGGCAGTAGACTGGTGTCTGCCCGGACGCTGCTACTCCGGAGTCGGCTATGGATCTGCCGCTGGACTCGCAGCAAGTGGTCAGAGAGTTGGTTGTCATCAGGAACTGGGTGGAGACCAAGAGAGAAATTACCTTTTTAAAAAGTTGTATTTGATCCTGAATTGAAACAAAAAAATCTAATGTTTTGATTTTGAAGTTAGTTAATAACTTTTTTTTTTTTTCAATATCAACTAAAAAACATCTCAGTGAAATGAACACGATTCTACCTGTTTCCAAATTCTCTTTAAAAAAAAGAGAGATAATTATTTTGCTTCTCTGCAGATAACCAAGGTAAACTCGCCCTCATTCAATTTTTTTTTGTTTGTTTCAGAATGTCAATCTTTGAAAAACTAAAATACAACGTCAAATCAGTTACAAAGATATCTGATGATGAATGATGCGTTGAATTCGTGTGGTAATGTGCGCGTAAAACATGTCAACAGAACAGAACGTTACAAACAGATACAACATGTTTTCCCAACAACGCCCAGTAATACCAAAGTAATGCTTAGATGATTTTTTATGGCTCAAAGCCAAAACAAAACAGCTGCTGGGTTATGGCGTAAAACACACACAGAGTGAGCAGAACAAGTTGGCATGTGTGTTCCAGCGCAGATAAACATATGGTTGACATTACACAGCGGCTATTATCTTGCAGAAATCAGTGAACGGGAGGTCGGGGGTCTCGCTGGTTTCTGCTTTCCCTCTTCTTAGCTTTTTTTTTTTTCTATCGCTGCAGGAACACAGGTATCAGTGGTTGAAACGCAATACCTTTCCGATACGCGGAATGACTGTGACAGCTTCGCTGATTCTTGGCCAAAATGCGTAAAAGGATCACGCCGAAATCGATGACATAATCAATCGCTGCAATATCAAAACCAAAACATCTGATTAACTGAGCAAAGGTAGTTACATGGACTTACTTGTGGAGCAGACGAATAGGGATATCCAAATTGTGGATATGACATGGTAGAGAGGTCCCCCAATATCCAGAAATAAAGCGAGACTGAAGGTCTCCACTCTAACGCAGGCTGCAGCTCTGTTTGACTGTACCAATTGATTGTTAAGCACAGGCTCCTGGTTGCTTATAGGGCGAAGCAGAGTAGCATGTTTAATTTGTGGAAAATGCCCCCCACTCAAACGCCTTTTAATGTGGGAAAAAAATAATAATAAATTAAATAAATTAAAAAAAAAATCTTCTAGATCTCCTATTTTAAAGTTCAACTAGGAATAGATAAACGAATTAAGGTGATACGGGCTTCCTGTGCCTAGAATAATCACTTTGTTGTCAGATACATATTTTTGCCGTATAAAAACATAGTATAAAAGACGTCAGCAGCAGAAGCAGGTTGTTTTAAACGGCTGGGACTCTGACGTCAGAAGTTTCACACTCAAAAAATGACCGGACTGTAACTTTAATATGCATTTTCTTTCTCAGGATGACGACAAAAAAAAAAAAAAATACAACAACAGAGAAATGATCAATCCAACAAGACATATTTAAGAGGGAACAGGGGGGAGTACTTAAAAAAAACACGTCCTGGAGATTAATTTGCAGTCCCAATCAATCAATTAAGCCAATCTGTGTCTTCAATATGCTAACGTATGTATCAGTTTTAAATGCATTAGGCCCAAGCACGTTCTCATCATTCCTCCGCATTTATGCTAATCACATGGGGAACTAATTGATTTTAAATTAATTAGTAAAGAATATTTTTTTAGACTGGACAGAAACAAAAATCACAGCCCTCCCATTTCTTGAGGAAACAGATCCACATAAAACATTACATGTAAAAATATTACTATTTGGTCTTTATTCGATAATTACCAACATGAATTAGACCATAATTTGATCTCAATTCCACCTGGAGCAATGAGTCCCCAGAGTGTTGTAATGACCCCAATGCGTCCCCCAAAAGTGCCTAATGAGGTGTAGTTTGAATGAACTTTGCACCTCTCCGCACCAACTTCTCACACGTGCACGGATGTGCATTTTTTTATTATTATGACATTTACAACCACGTTAATCTATCTATCTATCTATCTATCTATCTATCTATCTATCTATCTATCTATCTATCTATCTATCTATCTATCTATCTATCTATCTTCCTTCCTTCCTTCCTGGTCAGGTAAAATCGTTAAACTGCAGTTAACCAAAACAGCCAGAATCCCCCAAACTCGTCCTCCACAGTGCCGGTGCCAGTGCGCGCTGCCTTGCTTGGAGAATCCCGGGTTGAGACATGTGGATAGCTCCAGGGGTCACTCCTCAAATTAATGATGATGTACTCCTCCCCCCCCCCCCCCCCCCTCCTCCTTCTTCTCCCCTCTCCAGCTGGATCTCTGCCTGCCGGTGACAGGTCGATTGAGAGTGATTGATGACTATCTAGGGGACCGGGGCCAACATAATAATATGATACAGGCTCCTTGCAATAATTGCTCTCTTTCATTTACAGATGAAAGAAGTAATAAACAGCTATAAAGACGGAGGCTTTTACTTCGATTAAGTGGCCCAACTTTGGTCTTTTGTTGGTTTAATTTTGGTGTGGTGTGGTGTGGTGGCGTGGGAGGGCGGGCTGTCTGTCTGTTCTCTCATTCATTCTGACAAATTGAATTATAGGGGGTTAGTACCTCCAAGCAAATGGACGCATTAACGCTGTGAACGGAGAAGGGGGGTCAAAAGGGATCAGCCAGCGCTTTTTAATTTGCATTAACTCTAATGCCACCTTAACATTAACAACCCTGTCTGAAGCGCTCAACCATACACTCACACACTCTCTCTCTCAGTCTCACACACACACACACACACACACACACACACACACACACACACACAGCTCCCCTTTGTCATATTACAGTAATTTAGACTTTTTTTCTGTTTTTAATGCAGTGGGGTTAATTTGACACGCAGTGCGTAAAGGCAGGGCGGGACCCAATTTATCTTTAACATCACAGAAAGAGAAAGTGGTGACACGTTGATTTTGGGGATGGTGTGAGCGCACCTGACACACACACACGAGCACACCCATAAGTGGCATGTATTCTGCCGCCGATATTTTGTATAATCAAGGACACTGCTTATCTTATGGTCCTTTGCATGGGCCTCCACCCTCATGCATGTATAGAATCCGGTTGGAGACAGTGGGACAATCTGATAGACACATTCTCTAAACTATACTGGCCACATTCCCTCCCTCCTCCCCTTGGTGTATACCTTTTCATTATCCACTGCGTTACCCAGCGTTATCGGGCGCCTATGATAAAATATTTAGGCGCACTTGTATATGCTTTTAGATGGAAAATAAAGACGACGGCTGGAGTTCATGCTTGTTTAGCGTTTAAAGATTAAAATAGAAGCTTCCTTTTTCCTTGGACAGATGTGGGGATGCAGGGATGTTTAAAGTGAAGCAAGTTATGCTACTCCAGTTCAGGACAATTGGGCCATTATGCCTTATGACCTGATTGCATTTTCTTTCCTTTCCTTTTTCTTATGAAATTAAACATAATAATCAGCAAGTTGTTATCAGTTTGATCTAGATTAATGAGCGATTTGAAGATGATTTCAGTGTATAAATTAGGACAGAAGTCAGTGTTCAGCACTGATTTAATGTAGGGGCATCCGTCATATTGATGAGTAGCATAAATCAACGGCCTGACTGGAATTAGACCAACTAATGGGGCAATTTGTGACTTCCATAATTGGGTCATCAATGCAACCATAAAGATCTTTTAAGGTATCTGCAAGTCTAACATTCTTAAGTTTTTTTTTTGTCACTTAGTTATGCTTATTTAGTTATATATTCAAGTTTCAGGTTTTGCCTCATGGCATCAACCTCAAACTATTGTAATCTGTATAATAACTGTGTTGCACTTTGCAGTAAGCCTGCTAATTTGCATCTCCTTTCTAACTAAACTCTTATTAAAAAAGTTCCCCTAGAAACGTAATCATGAAGGTGTCACTTCCCTGATAATCTGTCTTTGATTAATGAGCCACAAGGAGAGTGCCTGAGTGTGCCTGTGTGCCTGTGTGTGTGTGTGTGAATGTGTGTGTGTGTGATTATGTTTGTGAGAAATAGAAGAGAGAGAGAGGTGAAGGGAGGAGGGTAAAACACCTCCGATTTTAGTCATCTGAGTTTAAAGTGAGACACAAAATCAAAGGTGAACTGAGTCAATGCATCAAAGCTAAATCATGACAGAGATGGGTAATGTTGAACAACATTGTGTATTAGGCTTCAGTGAGAATTTTGGCTCTGGGTATTATGGCACAGAGTTCAGTTGTTGGTACATTGTACTGTATGGTACACCTAAAGAGTTAATGCCACCTCAGAACACAACCCACTGGCACTTCAATTTGAATTGACCACATGAGCTATGCTGTGATCTGCACTACATAGCTCATGTGGTTAATTCAAATAAAGACCTTTGTGACATTTTTTTCTGATTTGACACAATATAATGAAACTGTCTTGACTTGATTTACAACTAAGTAGTCTGCCCATCTGTTCAACATCTACAAGATCAAAAAATACCTTCCTGATACTGGAGTTTAAGCCTTTTTTTCAAAATAATCTTAACCCTGTCTCGTCTGTTCATCTTCTGTAACCAGTGCATATTGAATTAAAGATATATAGAAACAGCCCCTGCCACAACAGAGCCGAGTGATTCTGATGTATTTATTTTATACAGTGGTGGAGTTACATACTAGAGCTCCTGGAATGCCATATCCCATACTGGATCCAGTTGAATTTTTTTTAATTTTTTATTCTTAGTATCAGAAAAGCAAAAAAAAGACGTGTCTGATTCGGGTCAAAAAGATACTTATTTGTTAACATGAACATTGTGAACATATGATCCAACCGTCAACCCTTCTTTTCACAATTCATAGATAACCAGTGATACTTTAACATTTGTTTTGAACTCCAAAAAATGAAACACTCTTTATTTCTGTGGATTTTTGTTGTTTTTATTGTGGCAACTGTTGTGGCTTTTGATGACAAACTGTAGAGGGAGAGCTGCTCTTCAGTAGAGATAGTCCAATTCCATTTTTTGCTTTCCGATAATTCTGATACCTGAACTTGCGTATCGGGCGATACAGAGTACTGATCCGATAGCAGTGTGTCAAATATTTTATTATGTTTCAACAACTATATACTAGTATCCCTGAATGGATGTGATATGATTTCTATCTTTGTTGTTGGTTTGGCTCAGGTTAAAATCTTTCTCAAGTCAAACGCAAACAGTGAATGCCACAGAACTTTCTTTTATTATACAATTTGACAGTCAGTTATAACAGAAAGAGAACATAAATACACTAGATTTTCTTTGTTGCTTTATTTTGTGGCATCGGATCGGTGCACAAACTCCAGTACTTTTATCACTGACTTCTAACATATTAATTATTGCTGTCAATCACTTACTCTTCAAAACCAAGTTTTCATAAGAACAGGCACTCTCAGTGTTATGCTATGTTGTGTTGTATTGTGTTATTTCACTTTGTCTGAGGTGAATTGGTCTGAGCATCCCCCCCCCACAGATTCAGAATGGAGTGTCTTCAGATCACAGGCAAAATATGTAAATTGTGCTCTGAGTCTTGGACAGGACTGAGGGTTGAGTGAGCACCGAGACAGGGAACTTGCTTCGATCAAGTGTGGTTCAATGACAGTGCTGATGTTGACCTCGACCATGTTCAAACTCCCCAATGTGGGTTAGCATCAGGTGAAAGAAGAACCTCGTTTATCGACTTCTTCAAATTGGACTATTTTGTATCTCTTTGTCCATCATTCTCAGTTTTGCAAGTCAGTTCTTAACCCTCTCTTTTCTTCAAATACATTTGTCAAAAAGTTAATGTTTAGCCACATTGTGAGTTTATGCTGCAATCTTGCAGTTCTACCCTGCTTTTTTTCTTTTTTTTACACAGTCTTTATAATTTTGGTCCAACTTCATGAAGCATTGGCTCTACTCTGTCTTATTGTATTATTTGTCACCCTGTGTGAGGAAAATGTTCTGCTGTTCTGATGTCTTGTGGTCCACTGTCTCACGCACAGTTTTCTGAGTCAACAATGTAGAAACCCAAGATGATCTCAATAGCTGAAGACAGCTGCACAGGCCGACTCGCTCGGTGACATGAAGCCCCGAGCAGCTCCAAGGCCACTATGTTTCTCTTTCTGCAGTCATAGAAATAATGTCCGAGCATTGTTACATGCACAGACTCACACGCACACACGCACACATGCACGCACGCTTAGCAAAACAGTAGCCTTTTTGTTGTCTAGTCTGTCTAGTCTGTGAGTCCAAATTGAATATTGATCTCCAACGATCTTCTCAATGTATTTATTATTTCATCCTGAACAGCACAATGATTTTTTTTTTCCTCTTCTCTTTTGGCCTTAAAGCCCTAATGGTTTTTACATGAGTTGGAGGCAGGGTTGCTTCAGGCACTCTGAATAAAAATGGGAAATTTTGTTGCTGCTGAAGATGTTTCCTGATGGTAATAAATACTTTTATTTGGTGGATTGTGCAAACTAGTCAACATTCTGTATCTTAACCAGCTGAAGTGGCTTTTCAAATTACGTCCTTTACTTTTTATGTCAGGCTAGCCTGGTCAGACTAGGGTCCATTTCTTACTACTTTACTGGAATGGTAAAGACCAAATATTTAAGTGTAGATGTAGCAGCCATGTTAGGAAAGAAGAGGGTAAAAACTTTGGTTTTGACAGAAACTGTGAGTATTTATTTTAAATTACTGAATACTCATTAAATAAAGATGGGCTATAGTAATGTTGTTACTATAACAACAAGAATAGGACAACAGTTTTGATATTTCAATACAATTGTTTTATGTTACCGTATCATCTACTGTGTTTTAAAATTGTGAAACTAAATTTAACCCTGGAAATAACTATGTTTTTATTATAGTGAACATCGTTATTGCTGCTGGGGAACAAAATATTAGGCTAAGTTTGTGAATATGAAAAGTATTGTTGTTTTACCGTGGAATCAATCTAAAGATAAAAATAGATGTTAGAATAGATGTTAGTAGAATCTAGACAAGCTTTTATATCTTGTCATTTCACAATTACATGTTCCCTGGGGAGCATTTGACCTCCAATAGCTTTGTGGAGCTGTTTTTCTATGAGTGGGTCATGTTTTGTTTATCTCATGCCCTAGCACAACGGTGATGCAATATGCAGTCCTATCAATAACATCCCCCTATCTATAATGATCTGCAAATGGCGGTACCACGCCAAGATGCACTGCAATGTACTAATTAAATACAAAACTAAATCAGCTTTATAAACGTTTTATGTGGAAGGAAATTCACTGGACAGTTTGTCATTGTATTGGTGATTAGCAATGACTGTAAACATCATTTTTGGTTGATACAAGAAAACAGCAATGGACTTGATTTCACTCATGCACTCAGAAAGAAACTTTATTGATGTTTAGGAGACCATTTATAGTATAAAGTTTAGTGTGTCAAGCTTCTCATCTTCAAAACTAACAGGATAACACATTAGGTTTTTCATTACATTTAGTTGTCTAGTTCTGCAGTTTTGTTTTCTTCATTTTTTGTATAAAATTCACTCTTTATTGTATGGGATGTAATCAAAAGAGTTGACAAAATAAAGTGGTCAGCGGTGTATAAATCATCATTTAGGTCATTTAAAATCCAAACAACTTTCCAAAGCAACTTTCTAGTGACTCAGACGGCATGCAGTAGATTACATGCGTACTGCACTAAACACATTATGAAGGTCGACACCCAAATGCATTATGCAAATCCTGCAGCATCAGCACCTTCAACGATAGCATGTCCATTATCACTTATGTATTATCCCAAGCAGGGTGCGTAGCAATTTCGGTGAAATCCAATGAAAGTATACCTATTTTTTAACAATACTGCGGTAATATGTCTGAGGTGAGTCTTTCGAACCCTTTCTTTCTTCATCTTCCTCTTACTCCCATCTCTTTCGCTGCTCTTCCTCTCCAGTCCCTCTAAGTGGTTTAACATGTCAAAGTTCTCTCGGCTCATCCATAATTGATCACCACAACGGCGGCATCTTCGCTGCACTTAGTTAACTAGCTATCTGCAGGTGTTCCCTTAGCAACTGGCCAGGGACTGAAACACTGAAATATGGTAGACTTCCAAAAATGGGAACCCAACTTGTCTTGTAAACCTTGGTGTTGGCCCCTTGTTCACTGGTTGTGTTCTTGGACTCACTATGTATGTCTGCCCATTACAAGGTCCAGGATATGGGTGGAACAATCAAATGTCTTGTAACATTGACATTTGCACCTGCTCCTCTGTGGTCATCCCTGTGATTTCAATGCTGAGTGGAATGGACATTCTCCCTTTTACAACATTTTAATGTAGTAAATTACAACTCATGCAACAACGACGCTGGATATTTTTCATGTGGATTTTTGTTTGGGAACGCATGCATATTTTACTGCAAACACAACAATTTCGGTAAATTATCTTGTTGTTTTGATTCGATTTGTAATCTGACATCGCTTAGAGACATATTTCAAATTCAGTACATCATATATTTACTTGTTATGTATTTATTTACTTATTCAGATTAGTCATTTATTACACACACAGAACAAGAGCATGCATTGGTGGCTGAGACTTTCTCACATAACACAAAGCATATGAGAAAGGGCAACACTCTCTGAAAAAAATATTTAATTACCAAATTAAAATTCAATTCAGCAAAGAAGACAACGCAGTTAGAGTGTGTGGTTTAAACACAAGAGAAGCAGTTGAACCCTGCTCTGTCCCCTAAACCATCAGGAAAAGAAATGAAAACTAACCAATGTCACACCAAGGTAACAGTAGACTGCCAGAGACCTCCAAAATACATAGTTCATCAAATGAATACATAACATACATAAATACAGTGTTACTGGCTGTCAGCCTTTTTTTTCCAGCCTTTCATAAGTGCTTCATGTGAAACTCTGCAGCAGATTAAATAAACAAGGAACCCACAGAAGGTGGACAAATCATGGGAGATTGGGAATGGAGAATTATTAATTATTATTATTAATGGAATATGATATTATCTTGCATTACATCAGAATTAATCTGTAAATGAACTCTGCCTTTGTGGTGGGTCCAGAATGTCAAAGTCTGTCTGCCACATACTCTTTAATGATACTCTTATCTCTATTGCTTTCATACAACATTTTATTTGTCTGTCAAATTTCTGTGATTGGTTTGCTCCTGTTCCAACTGTGTAATATATGTATATGTTTTTTCAAGGTAATTTAAAATACAACAATTAATGCATCCTTGCTGGAACCTGTATAGCCATCTCTGCTTCTTTAAACAACTGTATGTCTGTATGTCTTCCCATCCAATGAGTTACATCTGATTCCATGCATTTTTACCTGCTGCATTTACAACTGCTACAGGTTGCAAGTAATGGAAGCAGTCAACACAAGTTACTTTGTCTCGAGGACAATCCATCCACCAAGCTTTTTTAGTTTAACGCCAACGTTTTGATTTTGCTGATCTTGGGAAACTAATGGAAACTTAGCTGACACAGGCTGCTATCTAGCAGCCATTGTAAGTAAAGTTTGAGTCTATACCCAAATTCAAATAATAAGCTGAGGTATACCATTGCCTAGTATAGTATCATTTTATTATAGTGTCTTTTTGAGGTGTTAAATATTTCAAGTGCAATTGGAGAAAATGTGACAACCTGTCTATGCATGAGCTAACCTTAACATGTATATCAGAAAAATTGTTACTTTTATGCATCTGATTACGATGTAGCTTTCTTTTCAGTGTTATCCTTTAGGAAGGGAAATGCAAACAAGCTGGGCAGCCAAACAAAGAGACTTGTCAATCACCTTTCTGCCCGAATATGTCCCATCTTGTGTGTGTGTGTGTGTGTGTGTGTGTGTGTGTGTGTCACCAACGGCAGACCCATCATGTCAGACACCGGAATGACACTGATCGCGGTGTGATACACACACACACACACACACACACACACACACACACACACACACACACACACACACACACACACACACAGAGGGGCCAGGTGGCTGCTCTCTCTGTCATGACAGACCCCAGACCAGACCACTGACTCCCTTAACTCCAGCAGTGCATCCAACCCAGCTGCAGCCATGCACAGCCACCGGTTATTGAATATATTTTCCCCTGTTTGAAATTTGCAAGGAACATTTTGTTTTACAGTAATATAGAGACTGCTGTACAAGCCTGGGGTGCTGTTTCCTTCTGTTTTGATGGTTATAACAAGGTTTAAAAGAGTGACTCTTACCCATGTGCCATAATTGCACATGTATGCCAGTTTTAAGTCAAACCAGTCAACAAATGTCATTCAAAAATAAGATGTGCTATGTCACAGCCTGGGGTACACCATGCTGGCCTGCAGATGAATCAGGAATTTAAGCTTACTTTCCCTGTACTTGTGTATCTGACAGGAACTCACCACGATGTGCAAGAGTGTCATGGACAAGTTCTCAAGTGAGTTTGAGTAAACTCCAAATTCAGCCTTGAAAATAAGCTCTGAAAGTACGTTAGTACACAGTAAGACATGGTTGCGACTGAAATATCTTGCTGTCTCTGCCCTGCTGCCTTTTTACGTTGTTATACAATAACAGTATTCCTATACTTTTCTCTGCCTTCTCCTTCCTTTCCCCTCCTTTTCTTTGTCTAGAAATGACCCGTTCCATCTTCTTTCACCATCTTCCCATTTGTTTCAGCTCCTGATGCACATGGATATTATAAAGTCATGATCCTCTTTCAATATGCACCTACATAATAGAACTAGTACATTGAGCGTAGCTGTGTTAAGGGGTAGAGCACGCGTTATAGGCAGTGATTATCTTCCTGAAGACGGCACAGGCCTAGGCAGGCACTTACAATTATTTATTCATAATGCATCCACTGAAACACAAATGCACTTTATTGTCTCATTCTGCATCTTATTTTACCCATAAACCAGAAAATGGGCTGGGATTCTAATGAAAGAGCCATGTTAATATCAAGGCCAATAAAGGATTGCATGTGCAGATGGGAGCACAATGTGGAAACCCAATCACAAGTTCCTTCAATCACTCAAAGCTGGAACAAGAGGGAATGGATGCATTTGAATATTTTCCTCTACCTGGAGGTATTAAAACTATACAATTTTAATAGCTATTTAACATGCAGTTGCTTTTTGTGCCTCTCATTTTTGCAGTTCTGCATGAAAAGCAGGCAGGTAATGCAGGAGTAACTGTGGCAGTTATGGGCATGACATGGTTTTTCAACCATTCCCCGACTTTAATCGCTGCATTAAGATCTCACTCACTGAGTGGGTTGCTCTCTCCCAGCAGTCTAATTCTGTCTTTCTTCTTTATTCTGTTGTCTTCACTGTGCTTGCTGAGACGCCAGAGATTTGGTCCACAAAAATAACTTTGCAATTCATAATTCAATACATCATTCCCTTTATTTCAACACTTATTTGCTCTTAAAAAAATAAATATTTACTTTAGTTTTACATATGGGAATTCAGTCTGTAAAGAGAACACATATACAGTATGTAGGCAAATTCCCACAACGATGCAGTGCTGTATACGCCTACATATATGTTTTCTTGAGCTTCTTCACTGTAATTAAAGCAATTCGATATAATCAAGCTTGCCAGTATTTTCCTCTATCTGATGCATGGTGAGCCACAGTCCAGCCAGAACGTTTGGCCCCTTTGTATTTCTGGACAGTCAGTCTTCCTCACCAAGAAACACACCGATATAGGTAGATGTGCAAGCAATTTCTTGGGACCCATATTTACTCTTGTTTTTAGCCGGCAACCTCAAGTGGCCACAGTCATCATGGCGGAAGCAAAAGAGGATGTCAGGTGACGTGGTATAAAGATCGGCAAAGTCCGCGTATGGACACAGGATACCGTTGTTTGTGTAAACCCGAAAGTCAATATTGTGTTTTAAGATAATCAACGGAACTACATTATCCGTAACAAACACACTCATTTTAATCTAAACCATGATCTTTTCATAAATGTAACCAAGTAGAATTATTTAGCTAAACTTAGCTAAGTAGTTACCTTTCACAATGTTTACCACATGTTTAAAACATTGTTAAATTGAATAGTCGTCATGAATATATCACTGATAAAATGTAATTTGAGAGCCATAAGCAAACGACCTAGTCTGTTGTTCAGGAATGATGACTTGCTTACAGCACTACCATCAATCAAAAGGGTTTACGGGCTCAGGTTAAAGATGGTTCATGTTGTGGTCAGGTCCATGGTTGGGATTTCAGTCACCGAATCATAGGATTTGCACACAGTCTTTGAGAAAGTGCATTGTAAAGCTAATTTGAGGGAAGTACCCGAACATTAGATTTAGAAAAGAAAAATTAAGAAAAACGATTGATAGATTAGTGGAGACGGTATACCCATGAACAGCGTCAACGCAGTACCTTTGGTTCACACAACTTTAGGTGCATATTTTCATTCTTCTAACCATTTTTCCACCACAAAATAAAGGAATAAGAAAAGACGCAAAACAATAAAAACACTCACTACTGCCCTGTACAAAGAAACTATTGTACCGGAACGCAAGTGCAATTTTAGATGTGGCACAGTTGCATAAAAAGTCAATTAAAAGCTGCGGATTGGCACAAGAAGTTCATGAACTGACAGAAATAAGAGGAAAAAAAGAAAGAGAGAGACTGGACAAAAATAAAATCACAGAGAATTTTAGTTTCTGGGAAAAACACACAGGCACACAGCGACCGCACACGGTCAGTGCTTACAATACGTTGCTAGCTGACTAATGTTGCAGCTAATGTCTGCACATTTGGTACTTAGGAGGGAATAAATTGCAGACCGCATAAACAATGAAATAATGTAAATAACTTGAGGTGAAACCTTGGAAAACGATCTATGCGCAATCTCGTCTTTGATCACATAGGAACAAAAAACCTAAATGGGCTTCATGCCAATTTTACGGCTCCAGAGTTGAACAAAGTTCTGGTTGTGACTGTTCACAACCAAATAATAACATTTCAACAGTACTTCTATACCACATTGATCAGAAACATTAGTTTCTTTAAAATATCAGATAGTGTGTTGCTCTGTGTCAGGGTCACTTTGAAAGAAATTGAGTGGCGGTATGAATACTATGAAGCAGTATAGAGAAAGGGGAAGTCATTCCACCCATTCACGTACCTATATTTTCCACTCCGCCGATCACATTTGAATATTTTGAAAGGAGTGTCTATGTTTGCCTTATCATGCATTATTCTGAGGCATTACCTGGGCCTTAACACAGCAATAAAGATGGCTGGGAAGTCTCTCTCCCTTTTTCACAGAGATGCACAACAATAATAATATTCATACACTACCCGCCTCAAGAAGAGGGGTCTTTCGTTTGACTTTATAATCCCTTTAAAGATGTGCATGTTAGCAGCAGAGATTTATCCAGTGTGAATGATACATAGCAGTTTTTTCAATGCTGTGATACAAGGACAACATTTTGAGGCAGTGAAGAAGAGCAATATTACCTTCAGTTGGGATGTGAAGTACCAAATTGTTGTGGAAAAACTATAATCACTGTGGGTAACATAGTAAATGGTGAGGAATAAAATTGAAAGATATGGGGCAGCTTTGTCAGATCTATGTGAGGTTGGATGGACACATTCTGGATAAAATCATTCATTGCTAATTTTGTTAGAACTAATCAAAAATGTCATGATTTATCTTTTTGATATTAGTAAACTTCTCAGAAAAACATATTGCATATAACTTAGTTTTATCCGACTTAACATTTATAGGGACACTGCATCAGTTTATAACGGACAGCTGTAAGGTGCAGTATATTTGTGTTACATTATTTCATTTTAGGACTTATCTTTCGTTCTTTCACCAGAAACACAGCGCGCACACACTTACACACATACACAGCAGGGAAAACAAGTTGTCACATCATTCCTTTATCATTCACTTCTTTCATTAGGGTATACAATGACCTCAACATGTGTTTTTCCCAAAATTACAAAAGGGGACATTCTGCTTCACACAGACCTGCCAAAGGAACACTGGGAAGCATGACAACGGAAATGTGACATTACATTGGTTTAAGTCCACTTCAAGAATGGTGCACCATGAGCTTTGTTCTGTCACTTAAAGGACAAGGAAAGTCATTTTTGATTTTCAGTTTGTTAATTTGTCTTCATATAATTAAAAAAATATTATATCTAAATTTAAATTGAGACAATAACCATGAATGCAAGCTTTTTGTTGCTACTTTGAGGACATATTTTCAGATATATTCATGCAGGTGATGTGACATATAAGTTATTTTTTCACTTGTTATATGCTTCACAAACTATAGTCTGCTTCTGTTGTTCTTGTTTGCCCCAGTGCTCACAGACAAATAATATCTGTTGGCCTTTCGCCCTGTGTGTCAAAAAAGTTTGAGCTGATCTGAGAAACAATCACATTTTCTGTGGAGATAGTTGAGGAAAATGAGAGGGTCTACTGGCTTGCTGATGGAGATGTGTTGCTCGGGGGGCTTATACCTTTCTAAACACCTTCCTTTTCTCAAATAAAGAAATACTTGTGTTGTGACATTAGCCTTGGAACAAGTATAGTGCCCTGAAACCATGAATAGAAATACATTTCACGGCTTCCATCCTGACCCTAAGCCCTATAGCCCATGGCCAATTCTGTCACACAGCCACAAAGGGTCAACTTTCCAAAACCCCCTGAATAAAACCTTTTCTACCTGTCAGAACAGAAAGGGACGGTAGTGGTGGTGGGGTGGGGCAGACGTATAAACAGAAAAACAAACAAAAAGACAGAAAGGGAGAGAACCTTCCCAGTGTCCGATGAGCTGTTGTTTGTCTCCTTGAGGTTGCCCGCAGCCTTAATGCTTTTTGTCTCGCCTCTGGACCTATTTTACTCCCTTCTCTCCTTCTCCCTCCCTTAACCTTTCTCACTCTTTCTCAACCACTTTCCTTCATTCACCCCATCACTCTCCCTCCATCCGTGTCTCTCTGCCTCTCTTGCTCTCTCTCTCTCTACCCACTTTTCCTTCCGAAGGCTAAGGATTCCTGCGGCCCCTGAGAGAAGTGTGTGAAAATGCACAATGCAGGTCCCTTGGCGTGCCCACCCCCAGCACAGAGTGTGAGAAGAGGGCCCTGCATTTGATGCCTGACTGACCAAATCTTCTGCCAGATAGCTGGGCCTTTCCATTCCCAGAGGCGCAACGAGAGCGTGGCCAGAAGTGGTGCGGAAGGAGAAGGGAAGGCACAGTAATTGTACCAAGGTCTGTAGAGATTCCCCACCCACCCACCAACCCACCCCCCTCCTCTCCTAAACCGCTCCTGAACGGCTTCTCAGTTAAAAGGAAAAGTGTCCCTGGGCAGCGAGAAGCAACTTCTCTCCAGAATAACCAAAAAACAGTGTGCACTCATATATGAATAACGTTCAATTTATCACATGAAAGCCCTTATATTGAATACAACACCTTGCACTGTCCCCAATTCCATCTATTTTTCAACACTCTTGATGAAGAAAAGAAATAAAAGCTGAGTTAAATTCCCAAAGTCACTATGGATTGTATTCTGCCAAGGAAATCCATGTTATAAACACAGATTTTGTGACAAAAAGTTGTCATTACAATGACAACCATTACATATTTGCAGCTAAGAGCAAGATTTTTACACATCTTGTCTTCAAGGCTGTGTGTCCCCTGCTTCTTGGAGACTTTAACAGTGTTGTTTATTTTGCCATGGAAATATCCAAAGGCCCTTCTCAGTTGCTTGTCAATCTGAGATCCAGCCATTGGTGAAACAAGAAGTGATCATGGAAACAATTATTCCAAATATCACTGTCTGCTATCAAAAACACACAACAACAGTGCAGGAACACAACAAAAGATCCAAGTCAGTGACACCCACCTCCCTCAAAGAGGCTGCTATTGTAATGCTAAATATTTTATCAGCTGACTAAAAGAGACGTTCAGAGGGCCTCGGGAGAGAATGCCATCCGCAACTTGTCACTGCGCAATCTATGAAACTTTAGAATATGGTTCTTTTTCTCAGCAGTTCAAGAGAGGGAGAAAGCGAGATGGTCCTTACTTATTATATGACATAAAATGGTTGCTGAATGGATAGAAACTCCAACCACAAATTACCTGCTTTTGGATGAAAGAGCAAAATAAGGGAATGAGAAAAGACGCAAAACAATAAAAACATGGTGTACACGGTAAACACACCAATGAGTCGTGACTGCTGCTCAAAAAAACAACTTAAGGAAGCGTTTTGTTCTAAGGAGAGTTTTGAGACAATGAAACAGGCTAAAAGTTGTTCAGAATGATTGTAAGGGTTCAAACTGCTCCAACAAAGTAGGGATCTCATATTTGCAGGATCTGGAACTATCCCGCATAAAGCCAAATAAGGAAGAACATGCCATTGAACACAGCCTTTAAGCAACCACGTTGTTCTCATGATCTATTTGAACATATAGCTACAAAAAGCAGTGTTGGGCAAGTTACTTTTAAAAAGTAATTAGTTATAGTTATTTCTTCCAAAAAGTAACTCTATTAGATAGTCAGTTACAAATTAGAAAAGTAACTAGTTACTTCAGAAAGTAACCAATGCGTTACTTTAAAGCACATTTTTTATTGTTAAAATTTGACCCCACCTCCCCCCTCTTTAACGGAACATAAAATACATCTGCATATTCAATTATTAATGATAAATCTGAATATTACAAAGAAATGGACACTTAACACAATACATTATGAACAGAAACTGTACACAAATCTAAACTCTTTTAATGATGCTGTGAGACAAAGTGAGACTAGCCTCCAATCTGATGCCATGTACGTAGATATTATGTCTAATGCATTGATACAAATAACGACATAGATGCTTTGGAACTTTTGATATTAATTGCCCCTCAATAGGCCACAACTGGGGCAAAATTAAATAATGCTTGTTAAGCACTATAGCAAAGAAATAAATAACAAATATACACACTCAAATATACACTCATTGTGGTGCAAATAACGTAAGTGGCCTGATGTTTGTACTGTGTGCGCCAGCGTGTGTGTGTGTGTGTGTGTGTGTGTGAGTGAGTGATAGAGCGAGGGAGAAGTGAGAGAGTGACATCCATTAGCATTGGAGCGAGTAGCCACTCTAGAGTCATAGTGCCTATGTTATCTGACCACGGTGGGAAATTTTTAGCAGGAGAAATTACCCCTCTCCTTGATTTCATGACGCCATACCTGTCTCTCGCTGACTGACTCGTGTGTGTTGTTCGTTGTGTCCGACTATGCGTGCTTATGAACACCCGCTCAACTCTACCTCTGATTGGCTTACCATGAACTTTTATTCAACCTCAGCCAATTGTCAGCATTTATGCGCTTGGCTCGTGCACAGCCCACTAACCAAGAAGAAGAAAAAAAAGTTTTTGCCTCTTGGCTTAGAGATCATGTTGGTCTGATGAAAAAAACAGCTTTGATTATAGTAATGCGTTGCATTTTTTGGCAGTAACGGTAACGGCGTTATTAAGATGGGAAGAGAGATCAATTAGATTACTCGTTACTGAAAAAGTAACGCCGTTAGTACACATCGTTATTTATAACGACGTTATTCCCATCACTGACAAAAAGTACTGTACTGTAATTTGTTTGTATTCCATGTATGTATTGCTGTATGCATCACATTGACTGCTGCTGTTCAAGACCACTCTGGTCCGCATAGGGAGGAGGTCAGGGTGGGTCATAAAACACAGGGATTTCAAGTGGGGGAGTGGAGTTCGTGTCCCGGGGACTTTCACCCAGGAATAATGTGTTTGTCTCATGGGAACACTACTTAAGAGGGCCCGGTCGTTGCGTGACCAGCAAGCGGTTGTTGTAATGTTGAAGGACATCATACCAATTGTTGTGCACAATTTTTTGTACGATATCATATGAACCCGTACATGAGAATGCGTTGAAGCAACACATGTTTGCTCCTGGTGGAGTGTGCCTACTTTGAGAGTCACAAAGATGCTGGGAATACATAAGAAGAGCAAGCTCGGCAGGAAAAACCTGGAAGAAGTAAAAATGTAGTATCACTTCAGTCCTTTCAAATGAACAAAAAGCTCAAGTGTACTGGCAGAGAACACAGATCAAGTCAGTAGCAAGAGCAATACTGGCTTTACAGGCTGCAATGGGTTCAAATGAGAGAGCCCTGAGCACAACAGGAAGCTCCCACTGTTGGACAGAGGGCTATAGAAACTGTTTAGCCCAACAATACGCAACTGCTTACATGTAATAGAGACATTAACCAATGTGCATATCCATTATGACCCTATGGATACAGAAAGTTTGAACATCAGAATCAGCTGGAGGAGAGTCATCTCTCTTGGACGAAGATGCTTCAGAGAGCATCTGAGCGGTATTTTCTGAAAACTCCCCATCCATTTCAAAGGGCCATGCACAGAGCTGCGCATTTTCTGCATCCCTTCCAATTCATTACCCCCTCGCCCACATGTATTATTCTGCCCGCTACGCATTCCCTCTCGTCTCTTGGGGCAAATTTATTGGTTGAAGCATTTTGACTCCATTTACCTTTTAAAAGCCACCGTTTAAAGCTCGATATTTTCTCTCTCAGCTCTGTTCCTCGATAGCGTGGGATCTATGAGATTGCCTTCCTTCTGCTTTGATGAGCAGTATAACTTGATTCACTTTCCCAATAAAAGAAATATTGGAGTCAAGTTTGGTCTGTGGCGTTTTAGTATGTTAAAGTCTATGCAACTTATTTATTATAGAAACCATATTGATCATTTTGGATGAATTGCACATGTTTGTACTGCACATGTTCGTTTTTCTTGGCTATATGTTTCCTGTTTCCTGTGTCAGGAGTTCTGTCATCATACATTCATGCTATGTTTGATTCTGGCTTGTTGTTAATTTATATCATATACAGTATTTCTAACTGATTGTTCAGATTTTTAAGATATTTTGCCACAGTGAAAACCTATGGAAAAGAAGTAATATACAAGATGCTGTTGTACTTTTTGTTTAAAATTTTGAAAAAAGTTAAAGCTAAAGAAATTCTTCTATCATACTTGATGTACATTAAATCTGACGCTCTATGTAAGCCTAAATGAGCTAGTGACACTATGTAATATAGGACATGGCTATCCTATCCCACTTCTCTCTGCATTATGCATATTTCAGATGGATTTAAGCAGTGGCCTGTGGGTCCTTTAAGAGCCCATCTTATTTATGAGGACGGCATATTATCGCTATCAGGAGGGTGTCACAAAAGCTCGAAGAAGAGAAGACTCTAATTGTTGATGGCATTTGGAGAAAACACTGAGGTAGCCACTGTTTTCCCATCTACTGAAGAGGACGCTAGCCAAGTTTGAACACAGGGATGGGTGGCAATTGTATTTTCACACCCTTTTTTTTGATAACATGCTTACATACTGAACGTTTCTTGACGATGATTGTCATAATTGTCACTATTTGCATGCGATCACAAGTGCATGCGGTCTTGAAGTAAAAAGCTAATACGCAGAAAATACGAGTTCTAAGGCCAGTTTTTAATAAGAGTTTTCTGGTCTGGGAGTAAAACGTCCCAATAGAAGAGAGTTGCACATTGTTAGACCATGGCATTCAATGTTAGCCAATTAAAATAGCTTAATTGTCCCAAAAAGCAGTGTTACAAGCATTCACGATGTACCATGTACATTCATTCTCACACACACCCACAAGCATATACTACACAGGAGGAGACAGGAGGATTGTAAGCCAGGGCCACGGCGGTTCATTGGCAGGACAGAGACATAAATCTTGGTGCCCTGAGGACAGGTGTGGGAACCAGGGAGGGATTTACTGTAATTGTCACAGTACGGTAGAGGACAGCACAGTTACCTCTCCACTGAGACCACCTCCTATTCAAGCTTTAAATAGAACTTGCTCAATGGAATAAAGTTGCAATTAGTGGGAAACAAATTTGTAAATACCAGACGTGCTCATAACAATTATATTATCGGATGTAAGGTAAGGGAAATTTATTGTTTTTATCATTTTCTTTAGGAGGTACACTAATTATTGTTCGCTTTATCAACTGCTCTCTGTAATTGTCAGTTTAGTGCAAAGGCCAAGCCAGTACATGTACTTACGACTAAGGCCAAACCAGTGTGTACCCAAAAGGATTGCAGTAGCAGCCATTATAGAAGTCCCCAGTTGTGTGAATCCATTCGTGAGAACAAACATTGCGGCTGGAGAGAAAAAATCAATTGAGTAAAATAAAAGTATCTAAAATAGTTGCCATGGATTTAAAGTTGACCGGTGATAGTAGTGGAGGACGTGTTTTGATATTTTACTTAAATAAAAATACTACATTGAACGTCCTGCATTCAACATTGTACTCAAGTAAAACTGCAAAAGTATTAGCATCAAAATAGTTACATGGTACCAAAAGTAAAAGTACTGATCATGCACAACGGCCCATTTTGGATTAATGAATAAAATTACTGAAATATGATTGTATGTCACCTTAATGCAGCTGGTAAAGGCAAAGATAATTTCCATTACTTGAAATGCTGCTGGCTAACACACCAACATGTATTAGTTTATTTTCATTTTTGTATTAGTAATTTCAATCTGCAAAGTAACTAAAGCTGTCAAATGGATGTAGGTGAGTAAAAAGTACAATATTTGCCTCCGAACTGTAGCGGAGTAGAAGTATAAAGCAGCATAAAATGAAAACAAAGAGGAAAACAAACCATAGATGTCCATACTATATGGAGTACATTTTCAAAATAGCTCAAAACTGGGAGGTTACACACAATTCATCAACTAACTTCATCATTTATCTTTGGTGCTTGTGATGAGTTATGTCCTGGAGATCTATAACGTGATTGACATGTAGGAATGCTGTTGCACACTGCTGCGTTTGTCCAAGCAGGCCTTGATTGCATCAGTCACACCTGGCGACTGCCTTGGGCTTACCAGCCTGTAATTTCATGGCTCAAAAGTACAATGTCTCATTCTGTCAACATTCACTCCTGATGGAGGCTTGCTCAATTACTGCGGTATCCAGCATGCATCCTGCTAATTTTTGTTGTTGGGATTTTTATATTTCCTGCCTCCACATTTTGTATGATTTGTAATCCTTTATGATGGTGATGGAAACAGACTTTAAAGCGAAGAAGAACAATGTATTTTGGGGGATGAGATGGACATTAATGACAGCTGTGAATCACTTTTTGGCTTGATCAGAGAAACTTTTCAATGATGGTGGTTGACGATACTTTGCCGTCTTATGTTACTGATAGTTAGGAATGAGGCCTCTGCCTCTGGCACTCTCCTTGTACTGTATGTATAAAGCACAAATGACAAATCAGCCCTGAGCACTCTTTAAGTATTCTTTACACACTGCTTCATGCATCATAAACATTTATCTCGTTTTTCTTTTGGCCTTACATAATTATTAGGCTAAAGTACTTTAATGTCTGTCTCATACCACTATCTCATGTCTGAGAAATAATTAACAGTAAGATATGCTTCTGGTCCTTGAATCGTGGGGATAATGGTTTCCAGATAATCAATATGCATATAGTTGTACATTTAAATTAGGATCAATATGCTTTGCTTAAGTAATAATTCATGCTTACAAGACGTGTCATCAGTTCATTTGGGGGCAGTGTTTAAATGACTTTGGTAAAACGGCCTGAGAGTGGTTATGCCTAAGGAATTCATATGAGGCTGTGGTGTGAAATGTGGTTAATAACTTAAATCATGAAAGGGCCTTATTCAGACAAATGTGTTCCTCGTGAAAAACAATGGCGTCTAATATACTTTAAGGGTTATATTAAACCACACTTAAAAAATGAAAAATAAAAACAAAGATTTAACACCAATGGTTTTGTTGTAAATAAAATGCATTTTGTTATTTTGGTTTTATTAATGACTGCATTTATTCCAATGAGGTTTGGATCAGTCACTCTCATGGAAGAACACAGAAAACCATTTTATTGGTATTCAAAACATAGGAACATTTAAACGTGTCTGAATGTCATGTTGAACTTTATCATCCATGGCCGCCAAAGAGCCAGCGGCAACACTGGCAAAAGTTCAAAGGTTAGGCAAAGTGCAACGCTTTATTACCGGCGGAGAAGTAATTTTCTATCAATCGATTTTAAATGATGATCAGCCCCGGAAGGCATCAATGCTTTATTATTGTCACAGTCAAAGCAATTTAAGAACACAGGTAAGAGGGAAATAAGATATTTGATTTATAATTTGCTTCATGGATTAACATTATTTAATTGCTTGATGGTGTGTATAATATTCATTTTTATGACAAAAACGTATGAACCATGATTGAAAAAAAAATATGATGCTGTTGTTTTATACTGTAAAGAATGACAATGTAATAAATAAAATGTACATGTGAAGTAAGTGTCAAACTAATTCAAAGTTATTTAAACTAAAACAGATTCTCTATAGAAACTGAATGTATCGACTGTCAAAATTCTCATCCATATACTAATTTACAAGGAAAAAATAACAATTGGATTTAGTTGAATGTAAATAATCTATCAGCCTGAAAATAAAAGCCTGAAATAAAACATGTAGGTGCACAGTGCATGTATGTGTGTGCAGGTGTAGGCACTCATTCATGAATATGTGTATCCTTGTGTGTTCCCCCCCGCTCTGACAATGGAGCTCTCTTTAGATTTGCAGCTGATGGCGTGTCACGCTGAAATAGATCCCCCTCAGCACTGACACCAGAAGTCAGGCAGTTTGATGGTTCCCCAACTTGGGTCGCCTCGCTGTGATTGACGGTTGGTAGATTGCCTGCCGACCAAACACGAATGTGAGGGAGACACAGCCTAGTCAATACCCCCCCCCCCCCCCCCCCCCCCCCCCCCCCCCACCCCGTCTCCTGATGTGTTTTAATGCCTGCGCTTGCATAGAGAGGAGAGCCAACACCTGCGCACACAAACACACACACACACACACACACACACACACACACAGACATAATGCTGCAAAGTTTACTTTTAGTCTCCATGATGTAAGTTGCTCTCACGTGAGGAGTTTTTTGCAGCCAATTTTAATCTTTGTATTTATTCAATGTTGCATTGAATTGTGGTTGGTTAGCAGGAGATTTACACATATATCTATGCAGACATACGCACATGCAGTATGTGCAAAAACACATACACTCAAAAGCCATGAAGACAGTCATGTAAACATTTACACACATGAAGACAAAGCATATATAGACAACATACAAAAAGATTTACACCACACTGTGTGTGCAGTGATCTGGGGAGGATGGGTAAAGGTGTGTAGCCTGAAGGCAGCATTTTAGGACACGTAAACGGAGTTTGGTTACTTTTTACAAGACACAGTAAATAAAATGACCTGAGTTTATCTTAATAAAGATTGATACATACAGTCAAAAGAAACCACATTGTCAAGAAACCGAGAAAAGACAACAATAAAAAGCTGGGAAACAAACACACTGAGAAAAATAAGGAGAGGTGAAGTCAAACGAACATTAGGAAAAATATAAGAAATTTCACAAAATTAGATACATGTTTTTCAGTTGGGTAAATTGGATCATAAAGAACAGAAAATCATTATAGGATACATTTAACTTTAAATAATTAAACTAATTAACATGATCTGGTCAGTAAATTCCTCAACAGCATTTCAATTAAGTAATAATATATAATACTTCCCAAACACATTGACAACGTAGAGGGGTCTGGATATAGGACACACATACAGTGCACACAGAGGCCGGTGAACTGAGGCCATCATCAAATCACACTGAGCATTGTTACATTTGAACAGGAGAGGCAGTGGGCCGGAAAGACCCTGTGTTAGTCTGAGAGAGGGTAAGAGAGGGAACAGTACTCTCTCTTTCTCTGTCTGTGTGTGTGTGTAGTGGTTGTGGGTGGAGGAGCTGGTGGTGTGTGGGGGGTGAAGTAAGAGGGAAGAGAAAAGGAAGAAATGGCCACCAGACGCAGAAGAGGGAAAAGAGAGAGGGAGAGCCAAAGTGGCGAAAAACTAAAGCAATGTCAAGAAGGCTACAGAGGGACAGAGAGGGGAGGAAGAGAGAGAGAAAGGTTGAGGAAAGATGGAGAGTAAAGTGAAGAAAGGAGGGGGAGGAGAGGAGAGAGGAAAAATAAATGGGAGATTGGAGTGAAAAAAGAGAAAGGGGAGGGGGGGTGGGGGGGTTTATGGAAAGGCAAGAAGGCACCCAGGGGAAGATAGAGAGAAAAGGGTTGAAAAGGTGGGAGGAGAAGTGTAGAAAGTAGAGGGTGAAGTCATTGGGGAATATCTCCTGTTGCCCATCCACGCTGCTGCAGGTCAGCGATGAATTCCTCCTGTTTTGCTTTCCAGATGCGCGCACTCTTCTGCTTCTGTTTCTAACTCCGCTGTGTTTCTTTCAGGGGGATTATCCTCCATTCCTGTATGGATAGAGGGGATTGTGAGAGGGTAAAGTAAAAAACAACAACATATAAGTGTGTATATTTATTTGAAGATGGATTGTCAGTGTTTAAATCACACGAGGGAGAAAAAAAAAAAGCGGGGGAGAAAAGGTCATTCTGTTGTTAGTGACCAGAGGGGGTATTTCGTGCAGGGAAATTGCAGAGTATTGCTTTTGTGACAGAGGAAATGTAAACTGGCCGTGTGGGTGTGTGACCTCTCAGAGTGGAAGAAGGGGGACTAAATGGACACGAAACACCCCCTGGGAATGTCCTCAATTCCTGATGTAACTAAAACAGTTATACGGACGTGGCGATAGCTGATTATTTCTCTACGTGCCCGCAAGTCAGTCATTGCAGAACCTTTCAGAATATGATCATGCTGGTGCTTGTGCGCAGATTTGAAAGTCACGTTGCGCACTTAAAGTAAGGATGTTTGGGGAGGATTTGAGCTGAGATTACACTAATTCTATCTTTCTATTCTTTCTGAACTGAAAATAAACCATGAAACAATAAAAATTGTGAAATAAATAACAATTACAATCAATTTAAATAAAGCAATTAATTGACATATTTTAAAATTAAGATTCAGTTTGAATCAACACAGGTTAGAAAAACAAGTACATTCATGTCATTTTTTTTAGCCGTCTTTCCCCACATTTAAATAAATCATCTCTGTTTCTGAACAGTAAAGGTAGTGTGGTGCTGCTTGTGTGTAAACTCCCACAGTAGTGGGATCAGAGGGCTTGTAGAAACAGTATAAGAGCTGCCACCTCCTGGCATCCTGAAGTATTGCAACTGTCCTGCTCAAGATCAAGAAATAAAAGCACCGAACACATGATTGGCTGTGCTGTGGAAGCTTGGCAAAGAAACAAAATAAAGAACATCATAAAGTCACCATGAATGTCAAAGGTGGGGAGCTCAATAGTGGACAGTAGATTGTGGCGAGTCACATACAGTATTATATATTAAGTTGTAATGTCCAAAGCAATTCTGATGAGGCCATAATCTATCTATATTGTCACATAATGATAATAGAGAAATAAATACTATATATTGGATACAATAAATCTAAAGAGAAAAATAACTTATGGAAAAAAAGCGCCCTCCATGTCCTAGTTTTGGTATACAGTGACTGATATGAATGTAACATTCTCCTGTGCAGCAGCCCATTAACGCAGAACTAAACAGTCTATAATGCGACATCAAATCCTTAACAGTTGACTGGGCCCAGTCACACCTTATCAATGCTGCGACATTAGAAACACAGGCCTGGACATCACATCTGCACCGTGTAAAACTCAATGTGATTTAATACCACTTAAGCATCTGATGCATTAACATTGTGTCCCGCACTTCCAGTCACACTACATTTTTTTTTTTTTTTCAAATTCAAAGCATGAGAAAAGGTGGTTTTCATCAATGCAAATGTGTGTGTTGTGGTAAAGGTGTATGACTCTTTTCCATTACTGTTAATTAGTTAACCTTTAAGACACCAGCCACTGGTCTTTAATAGGTCGCATGCTCCTCTCTTATTCCTCTGTCAGGAAATCAATAGAGTGACAGAAGCGAGAAGGAGCGAGGTGAACTTTCAAAATAATCTTCCTCTCTTCTCTGATTAAGTGTGTGTGAGTTGTACGTGTGTGCGTTAATGCACACACATAAAATTTGCTTTGTACTTAGGAGTCAGATTACGCTTCTTAAACTTTAACCATGTGGCCCAGAGAAAAGCAGTCTGAAATGAAAGCGATGTGAGGCGTGAATATACCACTATCCCTTAGAAATATATGTAAAGTAACAACAGTAACAGCAGCAACCACAGCGACAATAATTCACACACATTGGGACATTGGGATGACTTTATATACAACCATGGTGGACACATAGTGTGGTTGATGGGGGACCTGTGTTTTGGTGTTGAATTGATTTTCTCTTCAAATAGAATTATGTGGCTGCTCTTGTTTCCCATCCAAAGCGTTACTATTTCATTTGTTCAGGATCAGGTCTATGGGACACGTGTACACACACAGACAGACACACACACACACACACACACACACACACACACACACACACACACACACACACACACACACACGCACACACACACTCTCTCTCTCTCTCTCTTTCAAAGAAAAACCTACACTTGTCAGTGTATAAAGAGTGCACATGCAGACACCGCCACACACACACACAAACACTTTTTCTTCCATTCCTTCACTGTTCTGTTCATTACGATGTGCTGAGTATCACAATAAGTCATTAGCCCTTAATCAATTTAGTCATTAGAAATAATGGTGGGTGGTTGGTGGAGGAACATAAATAGAAAGAGGGAAATTGAACATAATACATCATGTGGAATGGGGAGAGTGGTCATGGTCAACATACATTTACAGTAAGTGGCAATCCGCTGATTTTAAACATGAAGACGAGTTTACTTGTCATAGCAAGTACTACTCAGGCTTTGAGCACAGTTGTCTTATGCCTTTTGTGGCTCTAAACGTTTAAGAAATAAACCCTGGGGTCCCCATCAAGGTCTTCTCACTAATTTGCTAATGCAAATGTGTTCTATGTGAACGTAATTTCTAGGAGACAATGTTGAAAGAAAAAATACTATTGGTTTGAAATATGGGAAAATGTGGCACTCGACAAAACCTAGGGACTACAAGTCAGAATATCTCTGCCTGTGCTGCTGTTATCTTTGACCACTCTCTTTAAAATATCTCTAAAATGTCTCATGAAAGCCAGTGAACTTTGTGGAAATACTAAGTCGCTGGACTGGCCCTTTAAGGAAATACAATGTTCATTACAAAAACAACATTTGAGATTTTGCAGCAGGAGGAGGGGGAAGAAAGAGGATGAGAAAGGGAGATGAGTTTTGGCAGCTTTAAAACAGGCCAGCGGAAACTTAAACTGCCTGGCTGACATCTGGTGCCTCTAGTGGGCTCAGATCATAATCAATAATGGAAGGAGTAGAGCGCACTGTTACTCCCTCTCCTCTGTCTACTCCATACCTCTCTTCTATTTCCTTCTTTCTTCTGTCCATTAATCCATTGTTCTCTCCGTCTACTGATTTTACCAAGAAACTTCCTATTGTGAGGTGACAGTGCCATTTGTAGACATTTAGAAAATTGCATGGTTTATAAGAAATATCTTTATATCTTAATTTATTTTCTTTTTTCAAATTGCCCCCACATTTACATGTGACCTCCCCCAGTCCAATCTGACCATTCTGCATCTAGTCAGATCATATGTCAGATTCACCTACAAGACAATGTTTTTTAAGTCCTCCTTTAAAGCTTCCTCTAACTGTCCTCTCACTTCTTTAAATGCCTCACCATCCTAACCTTCCCCGCTCACGCTTCTCCCTAAAAGGCCATTCTGTCACCCTGTCTGTTTTTGCATGTTAGCCTCCCCAGACCACCCAAGGCAACAGATCATCCAGTATCTGATTACTTGTCTGAATACTTGTTATACATCTCCTCTCCTCTTTACAATATACCAGGACCCTTTCTTTCTCCTCTCCCACTCCCCTATATCCTGTCCTCCTCTCTCCACGTCTCCCCTCCTCAGTGAGACCCCCCGCACTAGTAGCAGATTGTCATGCTGTCATCCCTCTCCTCTGCTCTCCAATCCCCCGGCCACTCTTTAGGTTTCAAACTCCATTTGGCTGATCTATAGGCCTCTCTTTGGTAAATTACTCTGAAGTGGTTTGGACAGTTGTAGACGGCTTGTTGGAAGGGCAGCTGCCACATATCCCACTTATGTATTCCTCTCAACATTGATTAATGGAGAGAGGGATCATGGGTCAACCTTTATTGTGGATGAAGCTTGACCCAAAAACAAATAAATACTACTGTTTTTTTTTGGTCTGATACCTGACTCTTGTGTTTTGATTAAAATGTTAATAGTTAAAGGGAAAGTAGGGTGATCTATTTCGGGAACAGTTGGCCAAAGAGCAAAAAAGGTTAGATATTGGATTGACAGTCATTTGAGAATGTAAACATCTGTATTATAATGCTTGGCTTGTCAAATACAGAAATAATTCTCTTTAACAGGATGGTTTAGCTTCCAGTCCATAAGATATGACAGTGTCTTTGTGTGTATTGTGTGTCATGTTTTTCTTGACCATTTTGAGATTCACAATTGTAATCCAAGGGTGGAAAATCTCAGAAGGTATGCAGGTGTTTGTGTGTGTGTATAGGTTTTCCAAGAAGTCTTCCAAACTACACGACCACATAGGTTGTTTATACCTAACCTCTATCATAATCTATAGGAGCATTATACAAATCAGCACCCTTAGCCGTGGCAGGAAATACAACCCACAGGAGCCTTTTCTGTCCTATATCTAACAAGAGCATGTTAGCGTTGCAAAAAGGTTGCAGTTCAGGCACAAAAATGTCTTGATTACATTTCGAAAAACACTGTGGTTTTGTCTAAAATGAGTATATATGACTTTACTTAAATTCCGTAAAGTCGTAAAAAATTTACCGTTTACTTTTATTTTCCAACAACAGATGATCCCCGTGTCCTGGGTGAGCCCTGTGTTTATTTGGTCCATATAAGTATGGATATACACTACCGGTCAAAAGTATGGGGCCATATACAAATTTCAATTCCACTCGATGTTAGACAGAATACCAGCTGATCTGAATGGGGGGCTGATCTTTAATGCAATATCTACATTGCCCATTGTCGGGCAACCATTCATCCAATGTTCCAAAGGCCCATTCTTTTCACTAATCTGATATCATTTAAAAA
>NC_045738.1:3373751-3373851 GCF_008692095.1 Etheostoma spectabile | reverse complement strand
AGAAAACATTGGAGAACCCTTTTGCAGTTATGTAAGCACATAATGCAACATGAAAACTGCTGCGCTGGTTAAAAAAACAATGCAACTGATCTCAACTGGT
>NC_045738.1:3372480-3373741 GCF_008692095.1 Etheostoma spectabile | reverse complement strand
TAATGGAGTGCAATGGAAATTTCAAAAGTGACCCCAAACTTTTGACCGGTAGTGTACGTTAGGTGTATAGTACGCATGGTTCTGTTAATTCTTGTAAATGTTTTTTGAATAATAAATCAAAGCAGGGGAATGCTGTTTCAACTGCAAATGAATTGAAGTAGGCACTGCATTACATTGTAGTAATGTTTACATTGAAAGAATGAAACGCTGTCTTGATTTCAGTGTGATTGCACAACTGAAGCAAGTTTTAAGTTTCTGCTAAATATTTTGTTTTACTATGCAAAAATGAACGGAAACTACAAGGGGGCCTGGACAATAGGAAAAATGGTTCCAGCAATCCAGCATGAGTTCCAAATTGACTCTTCAGTGTAAAGTATAAATGATTTCCCTTAAAACTGAGGCTATGGAGCTATTTTAAATTCTAGTTTGAATCAAAATGTGTCCAACAATACTAACTATGTTTTGTACATTGGGGAAATGTGTATAAAATAATCCTTAAAATGAGCTTCCATAAAGAGTTAAAAAAATAGCTGATACTGTCAGTGTGAAAAAAAGACTTTAGAGCTACTACAGCGGGAATAAAAAGGGGGCACTGTATGCTGAGATGTTCAGGCTGTAAGGCAACGCACCCCCTAAGTCTGAAACTGGTTTTAGTGTGAAAGGGTGATTTGCTTATAGTAGTGCTGGTCTTGAATTGGATGTTCTTTCAAAACTACACTATGCACCATTGAAAACTAATCAAAGTGATATAGCCAACAGAGAAGCTAATTTATTTTCTGTTTTGGAGTAGAAGCAAAAGAACACTAGCTACCCTGCATATGATTGTCTGGTCGCGACCCATTATAACATGTATGACCAGTTGATTGTGGACATGAACAGCAGACACGGACGTGCAAACATTTTTATTTGGGCTTATGATGTGCTGCCTGTCAACAGCAAGGGAAAGAATCCACAACCTGTGTGACCTGAGGCTCAGCATCTTGCTTTGCTGATTGGCAGTAATGCTATTTAATCAAATGTCAAACAGCACAGGTTTATGATACACAAGCCAACCTTTGAATCACCGCTTCAAGTGAATGGAATGTGTGTGCACGTACAAACAAACACAGCAAAACACACACAGAAGCTTAGAAGCCCGTACACACACAAGCGGAATGCTTTTACTGAACAGTCAGAGCTTTTGAGTCAATGATTTTGATATCAGAAACACCATTCTGCCTACTGTGTGTGTGTGTGTGTGTGTGTGTATGTGTGTGTGTGT
>NC_045738.1:3367899-3372470 GCF_008692095.1 Etheostoma spectabile | reverse complement strand
GTGTGTGTGTGTATATATGTGTGTGTGTGTGTGTGTGTGTGTGTGTGTAAAGAGAAAGGGAAGGGGAAAAAGTCATCACTAGAACGTCTTGTTTATATGCTTGTCATTTATTCGCTGTCTGCGGCATATATCCAGGGAAACATTCTCACATTTCAAAAACTCCCCTGCCATTTCAGAAATAATTGGCCGGTTGCTTGTGCTGAGCCGACTCCACATCCAGTAGATTTTTTTTTTTTTCTTCCACATGCAACAGAGCTGCCAAAGCACACTCTCTTTTTTTCTCTCTCTCTCTCTCTCTCTCTCTCTCTCTCTCTCTCTCTCTTTTCCTGCTGACAATGTGTCAACATGCAGATGTCAGCAACAATAACAATAAAACTGTTCCGTGTGAATGATTGAGATCTCACTTTGGTCTGCTGCCATACAAGGTACATTACAATGAAATACAACTGGGAACACAGTACAGTGTTGTGCAGTGCAATCTATTATGTAGAGCTGTGGGTTATTACATTGAATGGCTTTGTTCAAATCAAATACAATGCTACCAGTTTCCATGAGAGGTATTTTTTTCTCTTACCTCCAGCTTTCAAAGTTAATACAATTCTTTGGTATCCCAATAAGTAATAAAGGCTTAAGAACTTAAAATGTGTGTATGTGCATGTAAGTGTGCACTCCAGCTTACATGAAGAGTATGCGTTTCTTTTCACGTGCATGCCTTTGTGTGTACCTGTACTTATTACAGTAAAACTCCCTGCGTTTTGACATTTCTCCTCATGTTGAATCCAGTCAAACTCACACGGCAAGAACTGCTGAGCTAAGGATAAATTAGAACAAACTCATTGACTCTGTTTGAGTTTTGTCCCCGGGCTCACTTCTTTCATTATCTCCTCATTTGTTCCCGTTCCCAAAGTGGCTCACACAGTACTTGACACCCAATTTCAATCTCAGGAGCTGTCATAGCGTAATGTATGAAAAAAAAAATGTGCAGACACCATGGCCTTCACTTCTAAAGAAAATTGGCAGTGAAGTCAAACAACGAGTTACATGAAGCAACATAAACATCTGGGCTGAATGTATAACCTACACTAATACCATGGTTTTCAACATTTTTAAATGCACTGCAAATGGAATTAACAACTAAGTCTAATGTTCATCAACGTGTTAAACTTTAAACCGGCTCGTATTTTTCACGAGAAGCAATTTGTTTTAAAATTGATGGGTCAAATCACTTTGTTATCTTAGCATTTACTTCCAGCTGTTTTCCCCCATGTCTTTTGGTTTCTGTGCACCTGGAAGAAGTCCAGTCTTGAGCCATAAATTCTGTCTCTACCTATGCAGTACATTTTTTGGTGGCCGGTGTCTCAACCATGTTTGAGATCTTTGGTTCTGCAATAAGAAAGATGCCTCCGGATTTGTACACACAGTAACAGTGTAGTATTACCTTTTGCCAACCAGCTCTATGTCCCAAGGGCTCATCAATTATTAGTCACAGGGCATACAATATTTTGCACATATGCTTTTTATGTATATGATAGCTTCTTCACTGAATAAATCATGAATTTAATTCTAATTTTAAAACGTGTTTTCTCTTCTTTTTTTTAAATAAAATAAGAGAATTATACCTGGCATTATTATAATCATTATACAGTACTCATTATTATTACATAAACAAGCAAAGCTTATTACACTTATACATACAATTATTTTGTGTGTGTGTTGATCTTCAGCAACTATTGTAAATGGGATGTGATGTCCCTGGTTGACCCCTCTCTATATTTCTATAAGCAGGCCTTCACCATATGAGCATATGCTGAATATTACTGGGAGAAGAGCTTCAGAGCATCTAATAATTGAACGGCGCTTTAACCTGGAATTATTCCATGACTCCACTCTTCGGTCGTGCAATCCTGCCTAAGGGGTATGGAATAACCATGATAGAAAGAGAGAGAAGCAGTGAGGTGAAGTACCTCATATCATAGCATAAGAGAGGCCCTGTGAGCTATGGGATTGTTCCAGAGAGCCATGGATGACTCTTATCTATGCAGAGTTATGAGTAGTTGGATTTAAGCCCCCTTGACATTTACCTGGAGAGCTTTTCCTGACGTCGTTATGCTCACCTATTATGTATCTGTCTCGGCCGCTATAGTCATGCAGCCATTTATATAAGTCCTTCCTCCATACAGTTGCAGCCATTTATTCTGAATTAATAAAACTACAATAGTTTACATTAGTTCTAGCGAACCACACCACAAGAAAAAGAAGACTGGCTACATGCAGAAGTGGTCAGTGGCCTTTTGGATTAAAGTGCAGTGGAATAGTGTAACATTGGAGATTATTAAGATTATTGTCCATTGGATGTGGGAAAGTAAGATTGGATAGAGATCACACTACTACGACTACTATGGTAAACTCACAGTGCAAATGTATAGTACCTCCCATATAGTAGTAAATCAATACATTGTAAGGCATTTAGACATCACAGAAAATGTATACGAAACATTGCAACAGTCGATGCTGTTGCAATATAAGCCAACAATGGGCAGATATAGAGAAATGGATTGGGCTGTAGTTTGTATGAACACTTCCAAAACTTATTCACTACTAATTGGCACCCAATCAGAATAGATTTTTCAATGATATGAGTCCAATGTGACTACAGTCGCTCAGCTCCACAAATGAGTAAGCAAAAAACTTTCCATAGATAACTTTCTAGCCTAAAGGCAACACACAAATACTTCAGTAGTAATTAAATGTCCTATACTGTAATCCTGATGGGATTCCTTTGATTGGGCATTGTTAAGCACTACAATGTCAAAACTGTCAAATGAATAGCTAAAGAAAGGAAAAAAAACAATCACAATATTACGTATTTGAGGTAAACAATAAATCCAAAACACATTGCGTATGGGAGAGGAAATGATGGATTTCTGCAGAAATATAGAGAAGAAGACAGTTTATTGACACAATTAGTCATGACTGACTAATACTCAAAGAAAAATAAAATAAAAAAAGCTCTTTTCAGCAGCCATTTCCTGCAAGCCTAAATGCACTCATAATTCCCTCTGATAGTTCCCTGGGGAACAACATTCCTCTCAGTCTGTGTGCAGTCCTACTTTCACTTGCAAATCCACACACACACACACACACACACACACACACACACACACACACACACACACACACACACAATCCATCATGACTAAAAATGAAGAGTTGCTTAAACGGCTGCGTCAGTCCCCCACAACCAGCAGTAATAAAATATCTCCAGTGTGCATTCTGATCAATGGAGGAGAGAAGAGACACAAGCTGGCAGGGTTAATGGGCCCCATTCCACTTAAATACCATATGAGTGACTCTGGGGAGACAGAGATGGAGAGAGAGTGGGAGGGAGTGAGGGAAAGAAGGGGTAGGGCGAGGGACTGGGAAAAAAATAGAGGAAAAGGAAGAAGAGAAGATATGATGTAGGAAAGAGAAAAGGAAAATATAAAAACATATTGGTGAAAGAAGGTTGGGAGAGGATGAATAATTGAGGCAGTGTAAAGGGTGGGGATGGATGCCTGTTTAAACGATAGAGGGAGATGGAAAACACGAGGAAGAGTGAGGAAGAGAGGAAATGAGGGAGAAGAAAATACTTGTAAAGACATTAATGCGTGGGGAGTAACTAATTATGTGAATGAGGATTCAAATCTCATCATTAACGCTGTACATTTGCACGTTTACATTTTGGTTTCAGATTTGAGATTTCATATTCATAAAGTGGTTAAATTATACATGAAAATGGAACAAAGCAGTAATTTAGGAATGTTGAACTTATTTCTGTGGGTCCAGTGTGTGTGCATTCATGTGCACGTGAGAAAATACACAGGGTCACTGTCTACTAGAGAATAGCCATGTGTTCTTTGCTGTAGTTGTTGCTCAGGAAAGGAATGAATGTCACTGGAAGGGATTTTCTCTCATCCGCCTGCCAATAACACTCAGTGCTGCACAGTGCTAGCAGCAGGTGATTATTTTGCCGGATTTGGTAGCCATGTTACTGCAAAGTAGCCACAGAAAATGTCTAAACATTTTCCAACATGTATCCTACATAATATAACATGACAAGTAAGGTATAGCTGAACCCCAAGAAGAATTGTTATGGAAACCTTTATGAAAAACATTTTGAGGATTTTATAAAACTACTTCACAGCAGGTACAGGTGTGAACAGTTGACAGATTAGACAACAACATAACTCCAAAGTGATTTGCTGTATTTGTATATCATCTTATACATGACATGATTTAACTGAATGCTATATTAGTTGTTTCTTTACCAACCACTCAGCAGATAGTGAGCAAGTATTTACACACACACACATAAACACGCACGCACACACGCACCCGTCTGGATATCTGTGTCTTTATAGGGTTGAACCAGCTGCATCTGTGAACACTGATACCAGCATTGATCCAACCTGGGTCTTTGTAATGGACTCCAATAACAACTCCATTTCTGCTGGCACACTGATTAGTGTGTGGGGCCGACTATAAAATTAGCTGCAAAGGAGCCTTCTAGGCTGCAAACACACACACACACA
>NC_045738.1:3366829-3367889 GCF_008692095.1 Etheostoma spectabile | reverse complement strand
CACACACACACACAAACACACATAGACACGCATGCATGCTTACAGATACTCACATACTATCCAATCAGGTACTGGGTAAAACATATGTAAGGACGGCACAGTCATTAGAAATTCACGCAGACGAGCCCACATCCACATACACACACATATTGTGTCAATAGTAATTCAGCATGTATACAGAGATTAGCTGGCTACAGGAGAACAAAGGTGTCCCCTCCATTGGCAGCCTGACATCCTCCTTGTCAAATTTAAACCCATTTATTGATTTCCCTTAACCGCTCTCTCTTCTGCTCTCTTGCTCCATCTCTCCACTTCACTTGCATTTCACAGAAGAGTATGACGTGTAGTGGAAGTATGCAATGAGGAGGAACATGGAAGATTGTGGTGACATGGCAAAAAACTGCATGCACACAAACACCCCATGACCACTCTCTTTGAACTCAAGTTCAATAAGGGATATGTGTATCTGTCGCCTCTTTATCTATAGGCACAAAGCGGGGCCTCGGTGGCATCGGGGGTAAAACCACAAGGCAAATTAAATCAATGGGCTTCCCACTGGCAGATGGCTCACTTTAACACTCAGTTAGCCTTTAGATAATTGAGGCGTTGACTCTGCGACGGTCGTAAAAAAATGGATGGCTTGTTTATGCGTTTCACTGAAATAGATCAGCAGAGGTTAAATAAATGAAATCCCATTTGTCAGGGAGAGGAACCCTGGTAATAATAAATGCCCCCCTCCACGCCCCCTCCCTCTGCAAACACCTCCACTGTTTGGCCTCATAAATAGAGAAGGAGAGGGAAGATGTTACCCACTCGCCCCAGCCATCCGCGCAGCGTGGCCGCGACGCCATTTTGCCATTGATAGGGTAGCCTTGCTTAATGAAACGGTCCTTCCTTCCCCTCGTCTCTGCTTGTTTTTCGGCCCTCCTCCCTCCTGCACGCAGTGTGATAAGTAGCAAACCAGCGAAGCCTGTAATTACAATCTTACCGAGGAACCCTGGCCCAATCTGTGTATAAATCTCACCATCCAATTACAAGATGTAATAATTTTGCAGTCAAG
>NC_045738.1:3366331-3366811 GCF_008692095.1 Etheostoma spectabile | reverse complement strand
TGCATGTGATAATCCCCCCTGGATGCTGACTCTATCAGATGTTAGCTTTGTAATTATACTGGCAGAAAATCATTATTTCATGTTCAGCAGAAAAATGAGCTTGGTGGGGGGAAGTTAATTTTCTCTATGCTCTGTGAAGCATAGACTAAATTTTAATGATCTAATCATTACCCCTGACTATCCCCGGCTGCAATTGACCCATGTCACTTGTGTGAGGCAACATTTTGCTCGTTTAAGAGTCCGTGATATGCAGTAAGGTCTGCCAGGTAGGAGCCTTTTTATTTAGTAATTATACCACAATAAAACTATTATGCTAATGATATGGAAATCGATATTGTTGGGCTGCAGTGTCATTTAACAGCTGCACGGAACATAAATCACATTTTTAATTGTAAGCAGTTAACATTTCACATTATTGCTTTGTGTTTTTTTCCCTCCAAGTGTTAGTGTCAGAGTGTGTGTGTGTGTGTGTGTGTGTGT
>NC_045738.1:3360992-3366321 GCF_008692095.1 Etheostoma spectabile | reverse complement strand
TGTGTGTGTGTGTGTGTGTGTTTGAAGGGTTGATACCAACAGTGAGAGAAAAGGTCAGCCGCTGGTGTCTATCCATTCCTGCTCAGATGTAAATATCTCCCCACATGACACCAGCCTGAGTAATGCAGTCTATGTGCACTGCTATTGACTGTGATCTATACAGTAGACACCAAATACTGAAGAAGACGTGTGTGTTTTAAAGTAAAATTGCACTCTGGTTTTATGGTACTTTTAACACAAAAACAATGCGTATGTCACTAAGTGATAAAAGCAGGGTACATGGAAATGGCTCAAGACTGGCGTCTTTGTTTTTTTTTTTATTACGTGTCATACAGTATGCACACGTGGTTGCATAATGTCATTACATAAATACAACAATTAAAATGTGGGTCATACAAACATCTAATTAGTCTATGGTCCCGTTCCATGATCATGGTGTTTTTAATGCATGTAAACACCACATTTTAAGTTTGCAACACAAAGCAAGTGGCAGCTTTCAGTCTAGTAAACAAGAAAAAATTATCTTACTCAGTTGACATTCTTCTATTTCATCTTTCCAAACCCTGGCACTGCTCAAACCCTTAAAAAGGTAAATAAAAAAAAAAGGTAACATAATTAGTAACAGAACCTCATTTTAAAAATTGTATTTCAAAAGTCTTTACGGTGAGACTTGCAAGCAGATAATAATCAAACAGATGCTATGATAGGCTCATCTCAGCAGGTTTACCTCACTTGAACTTTAGAAACAGCTGCTATTGCTGACCAATCATGGTTTAGCAATCAGACTGTTTTTTCTTTGAGAGCTCAGTCTTCAAACCCGTTCAAGGAATTCTTTTTAAAGTTGTATCATTATTATTTTTATTATTATTATCATTATCATTATTATTATTTTTTATTATTAGTAGTAGTAGTTGTAGAATAATAAGAAGTAGTAGTAGTGAAAGGATCTACCATTGTTGAACTTTTTGCATGAAAACAGAAATAAGAAATTCTGTAATACTACTACAACAACACCTGTTAGGTAATGCACATACTGCAAAAATGACGGTAAGCTTTAAAAAAAAAGCTAAATATATATAACTAATGCAACAATACATTAAGGTACATGGACGTTGAGTGCATTTCTTTCCTTTTTTGTACTTACAGTACCAGTCAAAAGTTTGGACACCATTCAAGTGAATGCAAAAACGTGTCTGAACTTTTGACTGGTACTGTAGGTGTTAGGTATATTTCATTCTCATCAAGAACACTGTCTTGTGTACTGATATTAATTTGACATAGGATAACAAAGTACATATTGTAGATTTAGGTCATTTTAAAGTGATAAAAGGGTATCTGTGCTCAGCTATCTGTGTGAAATGCAGGCGTCTGAGATGTTTCAGGTTATTCAGGTTACCACAGGGCCACAATGAGCAATAGCAGCAGTCCGATAAAACAACAGAGAGACGACAGGATGCTTATAACACCACATGAGCAGACGGCACAGAGAGGTGTAAAGCAATACAGGGGTGTCAGGGTAAGTAAAACGTGGCACGCATGCAGCGATAAAATCTGAGCTCAGCTGTCCAGGGGTCACGGCTGGCGGAGCGCGAGATATGGTAGTTAATAGAGATGATTGATTATAGCGGGGCTGACCCAATAGCGTCTGAAACATGAGAAATGATTAAACACATGATCTGAGTCTTTCAACAAAAGCTGTTTTTTAGGGGAAACGATAGAGTCGGATGCAAAGGTTTAATATGCAGATAATATACAGACAAGGAAGGACAAAGGTTAGGCTTTCTGACAAATGCTGGCCTAATCTGAATGTCAGTAAATGGCAAAGCTTACACAGTGTTTTGTGTCCCAAGTAAAGTTCACTGTTGATACATATCCTGTTTGCAGTGTTGTGCTTTTGCCAAACCTGACCAGTTTATATGAAGATTACGTGTTTATTATGCAAGTGGATTTCATGATAACACCATATGCAATGAAGTTATCTGCAGTTTATAGTGACTGATAAATGCTGATACTGCTTTTTCAAATGAATGTGGTATACACAAACATATTGTTGTCTTTATTTGGCAAAATCAAATAGCTTTCCTTTACTTTTATTAATATGCAAATGTGCGTATACCTTGTGTATCTTTCTTTAGGAGAAAATAGCTCATGTTAGATCATATGTTATATGTTACAATGGTTTTCTGAACACTATCATATTAAACTGGACAGCAATCATCCCAAAGGTAACATGGAACTTTGCCTAGCTGTGATGTGATATTGATATTTACCTAAAACAGTGCCTCTTATCACACATTTGACATGTAAAGAATGCAAACATATTGGAGACTTTGCCTGTGCCCTTGACACAGTTATAGTTGTATTGAGGGGCATCACAAACTAAGCAGATTATGTTTTCACATGTGGTCCCTCAAGGAGTGATATTGAAATCAGCATGCATTGCACAATGGGGCGTACTTCACCTTTTTCTCAGCATGATGGATGTGCATCCTACACCAAAGTGATAGGAGTTATTATTTGATGATCAACCATCCATTGCATAGCATATATCTAGTAGTCCCCATAAATAAGGTTCAACAAATCGTGTAGACCTAATGCTGTGTAATATTACATCAACATAGAGGTATCTGACACTCAGGATTTTGGTCTAATTTCATGTTTGTGATGTGTTCATTTGGAGTAAATATTTGAACAAATACGTGGAAACAATGTGTTCGTCTTTCTTCTTTCTGTAGCGTAGTCCATAATATCCTTAGTGCTACTCAAATACACATGGGTTTTTTAAATTCTCAGAAGAGTCTTGTTTTTGGAGGGATAAGAACACTTACTCTTACTTCCAATTAAATGTTATTTAAATGTTATTCAAGGGCCCCTCTGCATCTGGCATCCGTGCCATGTGAAATTTATTTATTGAAAGTTTTGGTCACACATGGAAAGTTAAGCAGATGGTGCATCTACATCACACACTCACACACACATACACTTATATGGACACAACACCATCAAGAGAGCCAGGGACCGTGAGGCCCCTTTGTATCCTCCTTTCTTTCCTCTCCTCTTCTACTCTCTATTCCTTCCCCCCTTCTGCCGATGCCGTTATATGTATTATCTTTATGCCTGCCCATCTCTGGACACGGACGCCTCTTGTTTCGCCATTTTAAACAGATCTAATCAGCAGTGTGTTAAACAAGAGTGGATCTTTTATGCATTAGGTGTTAGGACAAGCAAATCACCGCTGTAGATCAACCGAATAAACAACTCCACCCTGATTCAATTACAACAGCTGGGGTCTGTGCTTTTATCTGGCGCGGACATCATTTCAATCAAAATGTAAAATAATCCAATCCAATAGCTGAGATAGGATACAGACTGCTGAGCTTAGTTGTTTCATTTAAAAAAAGAGAAAGAAATACAAGGCATTCTCTGCTCTCTCTTTCTTTCTGACAGCTATCAAGAAGTTCCCATTCCCAAACTCCATTACCTTGTGTAATAGCATTCAAAACTGAATTGAAAGGAAGGAGAGGGAGAGATTGTCGGCTATATTTTTTATTACTGAAAGCTGTTTTCCAAGACACAGCCTGGTGCATTTTCATTCATTTAATTAACAGTAGCATCAAATTATTCTTGTCCCCTTCATGGACCTCATCGCCTTTTTGTCTTACAGGCAACAGCAATTATTGTATAAGATCATACTTAGCGGGAATTGAAAAGTCGGCATAGACAGTATTAATGGCAAGTTAATGTAAATGTTTTCTCTCTAAGTTATGGATTTGATGGCAATAGGATACAGGCCACTGCACTTTAGCCCCCTTTAATTAACTGAGCAGAATGCACCATGACAGAAATTTGGAACAATCTAGAGAAGAAAGAAAGAGAGAGAGACAGCATGAGAAAGAGAGAGAGAGATTTCTTTCAATAATAATGTTCAAGGAAATTGAATGTAGGAGAATGTACAACAATGTTAATAATATGGCTTGGTCTATCTACAATAATGTAATCTAATAGAAAGCAATTAATTTAGGACACAGGCCACTGCACTTGTTACTCATTTAATTAACACATGGGATATGTGCATGGAGTTGGAATATAAAGCTTTATAAAGTATTACACCTCCCCTGCCACACCATGATATGTGGTGCTTAAACATTCTCTGAGGTAAATTATACATAGTGTAAGCTGTAATTGAACTTGTTTACTATTTTACGTAAATATATATGTAATGAACTACACTTTATGCACTATATATTTTATTATATTGTTGTTTTAAGATGTAAAAACTGACCAGTGGGTACTTTAGTAAACATAGTCTTGCAAATTGTATACAAAGGATTTAATACTAAAGGCAATATAAGTTCCAATAATGAGGTATTATAGCATATATGGTCATGTACCATTTTGCAGTGGGCCTCAAACGGTTGTTATGTATGGCTTTATTTGTTGGAAAAGGACTATGGTCATGAGCAGTACAGGGTCAGATCAGTAAGATCTTGTTTGGAGAAAACCAAATGGATCAGCAAACCAACACAAAAAAGTGGAACTTCCTAAATTCTGCAACTGAGCTGCAGAGTTCGGTGTCAATTAATGTTAAAATCAGCAGCACTAGAAAGCCTCTCATTTTGCAAGGATACACATATGCATCAGTGTTAATATTAAACATAATGTGGAGCTTCTTGGTCTACCTTGGTGATCCCTGCCAGAAAGGTAGGCAAAGCTCCCAGAAGTTGTCCGACTTTGTCTCCTCCACTAAGGACACATTTGGGAGTTCTTCATGGTGTTTGTTATACTGCTTGACAATACCCATCAGCATTTTAAAGGCTGTTTTATATTTCTGCGTAAAATCTATGCCGGAGCCGGCGACGTGCGGCGCTCGGCCGCTGCTTTGTAGCGTTGCATTCCCCCCCACTCATATTTACTGGTTCTCCTTCTCCATAAAAAACATGAAGCCAAGGAGAGGGTTAACACATCCTGCTAAAGATTTCCCACCTTGTTCAGAAAGCACAGGGGAAACACTTTGTTTCTCTCAAGTGTTTCCTAGTCTCGCTCTGCCAGACCATCCTCCAAAGTGCTGCGGACGAGGGTCTGGCTAGTCCACAGAGTATTCCGGAGTGGGAGAAAAATGTGTTCTCGTTTATTGACATTTCTATAAACCAATCACAATTGTCTTGGGGGGTGTTAGGAACCGAGTGGAGCCACAGTGTGGCTGCAATATAGCCTCAGGAAGGAACTTGTTTTGGTGGAACATGTCTACGTTCAAAGGTTGTTTTAGTCGTGCAACAGAAAACTCGGATTGGACAGATGTCTTGCTAGCTGTCTGGATTTACCCTGCAGA
>NC_045738.1:3356327-3360982 GCF_008692095.1 Etheostoma spectabile | reverse complement strand
GCAGTTAACCATATTCCTCATGAATCGACCGGAGTATAAAATTCCTACACAAAGAAAGCGGAAGATAGCGGTACCTCCAAAAATGGCGGTCCCGAAAAGAGCAATCCCGGAAGAGGAACACCATGGATATAGACTAGATGTTCCCTGACCCAACCAGGCCTGAAAGTCCAAACTACTGATTTGCATTTACCAGGTTTATCTGGCAATTAACCTGATTCCTGCAGTCAAATGGTAGGGGGTTCACATGTTGGTATTGCACAGTGGTTCAGAACCAGGGACGGCATAAGGATAAGAGGATGATAAACTTAATGCATCATTTATGCACACTGTCACTCTTTATCATCTGGCCTTCATTGCTCGCTCAGGCAGGTAGACGGCCCGGTTAGCAATAGTGCACGGGATAGTACTGGGTTGCGGACAGACAGAGTAAAACTCATATCCTTTTGAGAAAGTTCCATATCATGATGGGCTACGGAGAAATGTAGAGAGAGAGTTCCCAAGAGACCGTTTTCATAACCAGGGCTTAGCTCACCTTTGCCTGCCAGCCCATATTCACCAGACCCCTACATCTAAACTAAGAGGTGGGTAGGCCTCATGCTGGGGGCCCATACTGCTGATGCTACCCGAGGATGACCCGGGTCAATGGGTACACGCCCAGCCACCAGGCGCTTGTCTACATATGAGCTTTTCTGCCATGCCTGGATGCAGGCGGGGGTGCCAGTTGATTTTGGTCTATGGTGATGTTAATTTGGGTCTGATTTTTCATGCTGAGAAATGATTCGAATCACTAAAGCAGAGGGAAATAAATAGCATATCCTGTATTTTTCACTTGAGTTGTACTTTTAATTAATATTAAAGAGGCGTCTAAGAAAGTTTGTACCGTTATCCTCAAGAATCCTGAACATTTGACAATTGTGTTTATGTGTTGTTGACAGTTTTCTTTGATTCATTCCTGTTGATTGCTGGTTTGAACAGAAAGAAGATCCAGGTACAGACAGTGCAACGTCGTCCTGCTGTCTGCATTCAATTCCTCTGTGACTAAGTTACACTTGTGCACAGAAGTTGTTACCAGTTCCCACACATACTGACTAATGGCATAGGTAATAAAAACTTCATTTTTTATTGAATTGTCCCAACATTGATTTTCTCCCCCTTATTTTTTAAACACAGACATGGTAAAGGTTATAAAAGTATGGAGTAAGAGGGGAGGCACACTGCCACTTTCCCAGCTCCCTCACACCCAAACAAACATTTTATAATTCATCACCAGGCCATGACAGATGAGTCCTGCTGGAGAATATTAGAAAATGTCTCAAATCTCATATATATGCTAATGGTATGCTGAGACTGGTTGGGAAGTGTGGCAGACTTTTTAATCTGCTCTTGCTGCTACTACTAGGACCACTGAGTGAAAGTAGAGGAGACAAGTCATTGCACTTCAACAATTCATGATCAAACAACTTTGGTTTTGGAAAAAGGACAGAAAGACAGAGAGAGAAATAGAGTGAAGAAGATATTACAGAGAGAATGGAGTAAGACAAAAGGGGGAAGGACGTGTTCTGGTAATTTAGCCTAATGTGTGAGCAGAAACTCAAGCCTTTGACCATAAAAGATGTGGAATTAGTCATGTCAGCACCCCTTAGTCACCGTGCTGCATTGCAATCCATTTCATTTTTTGGCATTTTGTGTTCTGCGTGGATTCATTATGCATTCCTGTTAAGCGAGGGACTTATAATAGCGATGTTACTGTGATAAACATATGTATGCCCAGAGCAGTTATGTGCTGAGCTGAAAAAAAGTCAAAATGTGTTTTTTTTTGTTCTCGCTTTGCAATATATTAATGACAATTTGATGGTAACTGTAAGTAGTTATATTATACAGTCCAAAAAAGCAGATAAACATGAGGCATTACAATTTGCATTACACTGATTGTCAGTGACATTATTATACTGCACCACATGTTTTCAGTGATAAAGTGAATGGAATAATTGAAATGGACTCACCCTTCCCATATTTCCATTTCAAATAAGACCTTTTTAAATTATCTTTAATATGCTTTTTGTCACCTATGTTAATTTTCACAACCCTTAAATAGAAATGGAATAGAATGCAAGTAAATCAAAACTTTTATGTATTTGAAATTTGGTTTGCAACTTTGTATTTAAATATATTGCATCCATGTAAGATCACCTTTATCTTTAGGTTCTGTTTCACATTTGCAAAAAGTCTACCTTCCCTTCTCTCCGAGTCGCCTTCCTCAAAAACCTGTGCACGTCTATGCAAAACATACACTTAAACTGATAACATAATCACTCAAAGCCCACGACTCCCTGCTCTATTGGAGCTTGTGATGAGGCATTAATAACAGTGAAGCTGGTGCTTTATTTTTCATAAATTACATATGTCAAAGATAAAACTGCTTTGTTGAATGCCCATAGGTTGGGTTGGGGACTGGGATAATAAAGGTGCACATAGTTCTAAAGGACATCCTATTTCACTCATTTTGAATAAAAAACAGAAAGATTCAGCAATACATTTGAAATGTTGATACTTTTTTTATTTTAACCTTTTGCTTGCTAAATCATAACATTACAAGAAACTAAATGAAAGGTAGTCAAACAAATGTTGACAATTAATTTCCCAATGAAACCTATAGGAGTGCAGCTCCGTCCTTTCATTTCTAGAATTCTATACTCTGTAGTATGGATTTAAGCTGCTGAGGGTAAACTTGGGTTGCCTTATCAGGGGATTAGGTAAGAGTTTTTTTCAACAAGGGTCATTTCCAGTTTATTTCAAACCCTTTTAACTGCTTACTGTGGCAGTCGCCAGGGAACTTGACCTTGTTTCTCTGAGACTCCTGAAGAAGGAAATCAAATGTGGAATACAATAAGTTCTGATTGGGGTTTACTTCTGTAATCTCACTCCAACACCTGTATTCTACAGCATTTACTATTGCTTTGATACACCAGTAACTGATTTAATTGTTGCCGCTTCCCACATTACACAATACGTCGCCTCTCATTTGTTTGGATCACATCCAACTTCCTGTATTTTTTCTGTCTCTATAGTCCTCCTCCTGCTGAGGAGACCTGCCTTGTCTACTAACTGACAACAGTGACAGCAAATTATTACACGTCATTACACTTCTTAAATCACAATTTACCCAGCCTCAGCAAATTATTCTCTGGTGGGTGCCAGGGGTAATGGAAACTGTCTTCTCCACTTTACGTCCGGCGCCTCTCCTGCTCTGTCAAAACCACACCGAGTGTCTGTCTCTAGACGTGGTGAAGAAGAAGCACTTCCTTTTCCTTTTATCCTTCTCAACGTTCTTTCCTTCTCTTCTCCTCCATTCTTCCTCTCAGTTGCCTTTCCTTGATACTTTCTTCACTTCTTTCTTTCCCCCTTCCTTTTGCCCTTGGTTCTCGCCTCTGTTTTTAAATCAAAAGGACTCCAGTGTGTCTCCTCAGGCTGACATTGTTGCTAAATTAGACATCATAGAGGTAACCGAAGGTGCGGCACTCAGGCGTCTATTCGATTTGTTTCTGGATGCAGTAGTACTCACAGGATGTTGTCTTAGTCAATTTATTTAACTGACTGAACAATGACATATTTCTTCCGGCGTGACGTACTGTGGTTTCATGGAGTTTTTCAAGAATCAAAAGGCAAATCGGTTTATAGCCTCATTCTGTATGCCGTGGGTACTGCCAATGAGTTCAGCTCAAAAGACAAGTGAAAGGAAAGCATTTTGTATTTCGCCCACCAGGTTTCTCCATACGTTTTGCACAAACCCATTTTCCACCCACCTCTGGATTGGCCTTTTACAGAAGGCCTTATGGGCTCCATTTTGTGCAGGCAGTGTTCATAAGGGGAAAGACATCTAGCCTGTGACCTTTTCTTTTTAAAGGCTCCTCCCTCTTTCCTTTCTATCTCTGCCACTTTATTTGTGAAACACTTTGTTCCTCCTCTTCCTTACACTCTGCCTTCTGCTGTCCTCTTCTTTATCCCCCCCCCTTTCCTTTCTTTCCTGGTTCCGTCTAACCAGACAGAGGCCAAAAGTGTTGTCTTTCCCGATGGCCCACAGAGCTCCCACATTTAGAGCAGTAAATACATCCTCCAGACATTTGTCTCAGCTTTGTCTAAAATAATTTGGGGGAGCTGGTAGGCCGGGATGAATGGGCCTGCCTGCCGTTAAGTGCCCCCAAAGTGTCCAGGGACTTAAGCAAAGAGAGACAGAGCGCAGAGCGAGAGCTGGAGAGGAGGGGGGTAGAAAGAATAGAGAGATTTTGGTGGGATAGAGGGTTAGAGAACGAAGCATGTTATACCCCAGTTTTACTTTACTCCCCCAATTGCCTTCTCCTCATCTTCTATACCTTTTCTTAACATCCAGTCCTCCCTCCCTGTCTGTTCCATTACGCCTCAGTGGGAGAATGATGATGAATTGCCTGGCCGCGAAGAAGCAAATATACCAAGTCTGGGTGGGTTTGGGAATTGGTTAAGTACTTCTGCAGAGCCCTGACCTCATAATCGCTTTGAGCCTGCAAGGACCTCCTGATTTATAAAGTAGCCGTTGATTAATGCCCTTTTAAGTGGACAAGGCAGGCCAAAGACACAGAGGCCCAACACTTAGCTTATAAAAAAGAGAAAGGAGCGTGTGT
>NC_045738.1:3349683-3356317 GCF_008692095.1 Etheostoma spectabile | reverse complement strand
GTGTGTGTGTGTGTGTGTGTGTGTGTTTGTGCAAATCAGTGACAGTGGCAGCAGCCAGTGAAATAACATGCAGTCTGTGTGTGAGTTTAGAAGTAAAGGTAATTGTGGGAGCAGCAGCTTCTCGCCAGTCAAATCTTCCTGGCTATAAATCATTGCCGTTTGGCCTCTCTTTGACACCAATTGCTACCTGTCCCCAAAGCCTGCCTAAAGCCTCTGTAGGTCAGCAGCAAGCTCTTTATACGTCTTGTCAGACAGACAGACTAGGCAGATAGCTGCTGCTGCTGCTGCAATGAAATATGTGATGATACCATGCTGTATGTGTTACAACATGTAAAACTATCTTGCATAATGATCAGAGACAGTGCACAATACAACTAAAAAAAACATATTCACTGTCCCACAAAATGAAAAAAAGCATATCTAGTCAAAATGAACTTAAAGACTGGAATCTGACATTTTTCACATTTGTTTGACCATTCAGAAAAAAACATTGTGCCATATAAATATAGTTCAACATAGATTTGCAGTGACAAACAGTGCTAAAAATACAAAACAAGCCCCTTTGGCTTGGTAATCTCAGTTTTCTAGAACCCGCTGTCACACTTACATTTGTGTCACAAAGAGACAACCAGTCATCCAAAATACAAAAGCGTTACCAGGTATTAGCTGGAGTCCTATCCAAGGCTAGCCTTAGCTAAAGCTAAAGACAATTTATACCTATTACTTTTTTCTTATTATTGAAAAAATATGGATCTTGATGAACCAAAATATCAGTTACTCAGTTAGTTATTCTGCAATACTAAATTAGGCAGCCAAATCCGAAATTGATGGACATACTTAGCTAAACGAAGGGGAAAGATACCTAGCTTAGCAGAGTATTGGTCTAAACATAAATAGTTTCCAATAAGGCACAATTTTGGTTTTAAAATTTGTTTTTTATTTTTTGTGTCTTGAATGTAAATCACAAATTGTGGATTTGGATGTGACATCATTTAGCGCCACTGAGCAACTTTTCAAGCAGGCTTTATATAACTTCCATTGGAAAAGATTTGGCAACACTGGCGGTAACTTAACTCAAGTGAAATGCACAAGACTTGGTGTGGTCAGGCAGCAATAACATTTACAGTAGATATATTAAAGTAACATAACACAATCACTACAAACTGGAACAATGCAGCAAAAGCAGATAACACTTGAGTGTTTGGAATCTCATATAATATCACTTGGAAGTTTTAAAATGATATTTTAGTATCGGTGATTTTGCTTAATGACCAGATGTATTATGGTGTACGTTGACACAGGGCACCTAGCAGGTCCTCAAGTCAGGTCATCAGACAGTACTTAGGGGCCAGAAAGGCAAACCGGGGTCTTTCCTACGACAAGTCTCTGGACAAAGACACCCTCTGATCTCCTTACATTACTCCAATTAGACAGTGTCACTTTGTATTTTAGAGCCAGTAAGTCAGGCTGTAATTCTGCTCGACTCTGTCTCCTATTATTGCTGTGTGAGACCAGAGACTGTCTCAGTTATAATTGAATGAAGTCTGATTAATGTATGGGGTGTTAATTGCCAAAATTGGTGGTGGGAAGTGACAGACACAGAGTGTACCACTTCACAGGTGGTGGAGAGGGGATTTACTGCAGAGGAATTCAGAGAGTAGAAATGTTTGATTTTAGCATCGCATTTCTCAAACAAAAAGCAACAACAGTAGAATTGGTGTTTGAAAGCAGGATTCACCCCTTTGAGGTTTTTATATCTTAATTTGGAGATGTTGAATGTACATTTATTATATATGAGCAGGCATTGAGATTTATTGTTATTGTCTGCGCAGGCAAAGCCAAATGAAACAGGTATGTTAATTTTTTTAGATATAATGTTGACCATGTTCCACTTCACTGAGTATGGTTCCACAACACTGATGAGGTGACATTTTGAAACCTATTTCTCTCAACGTAAAACTTTCCCCTCCTTGTCTCTCTCACAGCGCTGTGCTTCGAGATTGACAGCTTGCTTTCCCGGGTTCTAGTGGAGGGTTTGAAAGGAAATTTGCTCCGGCGAGTCCTTTCCTTCCTTCTCTTCACCTGCGGCAAGCAGGATGGCCTGGCGTGTGGGAGAGACGTGGCGATGGGGGGATGAGTCTTCCCCGTGCAGTGGAAATGGCAGTGTCAATTAAATATCACTTTCAATTTCCTTGTTTTATGATCCCCGGGCTACTAAGCACCAATAATCCCCCCTCGGCAGGCCCTCCTACCTTGTCTGGAGGAAGATTGATTACACTTGTCGCCTCCTATAAAAAAGACATTTACATGAAAATAAGAAAACAACTTCTTTGTTTGCATGGAAGTGAATCAAGGAAAAAAGCAATTCCCAATTTGATTTTCATACAAAGGCGAAGCAAGATAACAATCTCATGGCGTCTCATCTCAGTGAGTTTTGGAGTTAGAGCAAAGAGGGGGGCCAAGACGTATGTAGATTGAATAAAGCTGGCAAATTATTTTCATGCAACGTTGATGGATGTTGTCTTCACTCACACAATGAAGATGTCTCCGATTCTGCGGCAGAGATTGCTTTCAACATGTGGGTTACATGCAGTGTATTCAATATACTCCCGCCCTGAACATTAATCGCGTATAAAACACAAAATGAAAAATAAAAAAACTTTGACTGGAAACATTTCAGTAATATCATTACACTCCATCAAAATGGTTTTGTACATTTTGATATGTTTCTTTTTTTGTCAGCAGATTAAATCATATTTAGACATGAGTGGTTAAGAATGTTTGTGGTTTAGAAGAGAAGCTGTTCAATGTTTGTGTCATGCATTTTAGATACTGTGCATACTGCATTCTCTACTGTTGCATGAGGAAGATAATAACAGTACATAGATTCAGTGCATGCGTCATTGTGGATTTTATTTTCTGTTATTATAGTGTATTGAATGACTTTTATTTAACAATGTATGCGAGTGTGCTTGTGAAAAGTGCAAGAAAGTAAGTATATAGTCTTAAAAAGTCTGTGCTATTGGTAAAAAAAGATTTTTCAATGATTCAGGAAAACCTTTTTTTAGTAAATTGTCACCTGTGCACGTATTCATTTAACTAAGTGAAAACATGGCTGAAAAAAAATCATTGGTGTCTCACACGTACTGTATATGTGTCTGCCTTCTGTCTAGAGAGTTTCAGTCAGTTTTCTTATATTAGAATTGTCCCCAAAATATAACACAATTCATACTAATATTTGTCTTTTTCAATTTATTCATTTATTTCATACACAAAAGGCAATTCAATGGGGTTAACATAATGCATGACTGACAGTTTAGTCGGCATGTAAATCAGCTTGCAGTAACAGTTATGTGCGAAGTAATCTGTTACAGTGAATATATATATCATCTTTAATTGCATCTCCTACTCTCATACTCCTACTATTATTTTGAAATTCAGTGGACAATTCTAACTTATTTTGTTAAGTGTTCTATTGATTTATGTGCATATGTGTGTGAGTGTGTATATGCTGAACCAGAAGTAGTCAGAGGTACAAGAGATCAGTCGTTGGCATGCGTAGCCAATGTGTTGTTTGCCAACTAAGATTAGTACAATAAATTGTGTTCCCTTTATCCAAAAACATGCTTGCATGCCAATGTAATGTTATATTGTCACTCTTGGAAGATGCTAATGAGTATTTGTGCCAGAAATGGCTCTAAAAGCTTCCTTACACTCACCAGCTGCCCTCTGCACTCGGTGTAGAAATGTGCTGTACTCAGTAGATTATTGGACCAACCTTTCCTTTCCTTCAGTGGCAGTGGAAAGACAAAAAAGCATGTGAATGCACAATATAATGACTGAGGCTACTAAAACATGCTTTGCCAATAAACACATGAAGAGTTTAATTAAAAAAACACTAGTTTTCATGTAGGCCCTAATTTTGTGCCAGTGCCAGGCAGGCAGCAGCACAGTTATAACCCAAAGCTTTTGTCGTCACAAGCACGTCTTGTGCAAGTGGTGCAGCTGAGGTTGTGCTGGCAGTGCAGTTCTGGCACTTGTGGAGTGGAACCGCACTTTCATTTTTGCTTGTTTAAACTCCTATCACAAGAACAACAGCAATTATTGTAGCACTGACAGAAGTGACAAATACATCTCCCAAATCACAAAATGACGTTTTCATATGTATACAGGTACTTTGTCACTTTGTTCAGATATATCTATATATATATAAACACTATATACTGTATGTCTCAGCTTTTGTAGTCAATGTGTGGATCTGATGTAATTGGGCATTATTGAAAGGCACCAAACTCATCACATCAGTAACAATGGTGTTTTGAATGCAAAGTTTGAAGCATCCTGTAAATTTGAAACAACACACACACACACACCACTCACACTCACACACACAGGATGTGGAGTGGAACAACACTTTTGTTTGCTTGTTAAAACTAAAGTACAAGAGCACTTTTTGTAGCTTGACAGAAGTGACAATACTTTCCCAAATCACAAAATGACAATTTCATGTATATTTAGTTTTTTTACTTGAGACTTATACACCATATATTATATATATATATATATATATATATGTATATAACTGTCTATAAATATATAATAGGGTAAATCCTGTGTAGTGCATACACTTGTAGCTGTTATGTATCTTGCTAAGTCACTGTAAGTTACAAGCACAAACACACACACACATTTAGCAGGGCTGAAAATAAAAGAAAGAAGTAGAGCATAATAAAGCAAAAGTGAAAATTAGTTGCCTATTATCTCCATCCCTCTCTCTGTTTCTCACAGTGGGACACGCTGGATGATGTGTCAGAAGAAAGAAAATTCTCTCACTGCCAGATAAGGACATGTTGGAGACATTTACAATTAATTAACAATGTAATCATTAATGTGTGTATGTGCTTCCTGTAATTTCAGGAAGTTTTCTTGTAGAGTTATTTCACACATTGTAACATTGTTTGACACAACACGGCCTTGTAGTGGTCACTTCTGAGGAAATCAACCCAGAAAACTTGTTTTCCTGTACTTTAACAGGTGTAGGTGTTTGAATTACATTCTACCAATGTTGTAGTATATTTCACTTTGCCTATGCTGATAGATTAAGCCAAGGATCTCCGCAGGCCATGATGCCGAAAGAAAAATTATTGAACGAGAGAAACATGAAGAAAAATAACAAATTAAATAAAAAAGAAATATGAGAGAGAGGCAGAAGAGTAGACAAGTGGCAAAGTAGAAACAGAGTTAGAAAAAGGCAGGGATGGGTTGGTGGGGGTCAAAGAGAGAAAAAGGGATTACACTGGCTATTATCAGATTTAGCAACCATAGGTATTTCTCAAACAATGGCAGCAGCTGATATGTCCATGCATATATGGTAAACAGTGAAGAGAGATTAGTTTAAAACCAAATCTCCTCTGTGCACCTTTAAGTCTTTTGTCAGTGCCACAGTGGCTGTGTAGCAACCGGGTGTGTTGAGCATGTTTACACAAAGCATAAGAGCATCGGTGTCCAATAATTCGTGTCTCACATAGTCTTTCACTACTTAAACAAGGTCAGAGCAGCAATGTGAACAACTGAGCATCCATCCACACACACACACGGTCATATCTGGGCTTTGAACAGTGCCGTATTGTGCCACTCTGTGTGTGTGCCGAGATAAGCTAGGGCGCTAATGCCGTGCACAAGACACTAATAAACAAACAGTGTTTAAATTGGCCTGAAAGGATTCAGTGATGCGTAGGAAGCACCCCGGCGCTTCAATGGCTTAATCTGCCTCCTTCTCACTCTACTTTTTCACTTTCTCACAACAGATTAGGTTGTAAATGGACAGAGAAGAAGGGATTGGGATCTCCCCGACATTAGAACTTTCCGCCCTGACATGATTTTGTGGTATTTCAATGATTAGCTGCAGCTTCGAGGAGGTTTGGTGTGTGGGTAGTTAAATAATATTGTCTGACTGTGTGTTTGAACTGCGTGTCTGATTTAAGGCTGAATTCCTTTTGACCAATTATGACAAACTCATTGCAAACCAAAACGTCTTACTGAGAGATCTGTCAGGTCAAAAAAATATTTGGTTTCTTCAGTGTGAATGCATAATCCACACACCAGTATGGTTTGTGTGGATACTTCTATGGTCTACATAGGAGATTTGTTGCACGTATGTCTATGTTGTAGCATCTGTCCCTATTCAAATAAACATGAAATGAAATCTGCAATTTGTTACCTTTTTTCTTATTATATGAGGACACATCAAAATATGCTGTGCACCTTAATGAGAAGCACGAATGATTTGACAGGTAAAGGATTTAACTGGTAAAACATCTCGTTGGCATCACTCAATTGCCCAAAAGTAAATGAACTCTTTTTAAAATGTAAGCAAACAGGTGTAATTGCTTTTAATGTAATCTCATAAAGTCATGAATAATTCAACGTTTTATTTGGAATTGTGTAGCACACTGGGAGACAGTGTTGTAACAGTGGACAGTATAAACTCTCTTTCTGGTGTGCTGTATCTCTGTCAGACTAATATACAGTAGTGGAACTGACAACTAGAGGGCAGACATGACTATTTGTCTCAATTGTAAAAATGTGCTTGTGTGTCAACATGTGTGTGTGTGTGTGTGTGTGTGTGTGTGTG